>NC_042496.1:4338314-4379385 GCF_005508785.2 Acyrthosiphon pisum | reverse complement strand
TCAAATTATATGAAAATGATCTTTCTTTAAAGATTAAATTATATGTTTAATCTTTAATGTTACAGAATTAACGCCTTGGCATTTACTTAGAACAAGGATCAACAGAAACTTCGACATTTTCTTCACTTTTTCGATTAACATACACCATCCAATATGAAGAACTTTTAGTTTGAAAATTTTTTAACATATTTCTAAACAACCCGTACCAAATGAAGCCGATGACTACACATATGACGATTTCTACATAGTAACCATCCACAGTTGTAAGACAATTGCCACCATTTTTATTACACACCTATGCAAATAAAATCCATATTAAATAATAATAATAGTATAATAGTACAATATAATATTCATAGTAAAAACAAGTTATAACGATGCCGATGTTCAAATTAGACGATTGAAACTAAACAAAAATTCATTGATTATACGGTCTATAGGTCGTCATTGTGCGTGGCGCGTGCAATGTAAGATAGTACGTTCAACATAATATTGATTCAAATAACCACCTCCTAATATTCCATGATAACATCGCGTCGTTATAAACTGCTTTTTCTGAATATATTACAACTTATGGGAATTAACAACTTAATAACTTAAATGTATTTAAATTATTAATATCTTACTTCTTTTAAATTCACTGTAGAACAATTATTTTTGTAATCGTTTGAGCACTTTTTAAACGTTAAAAAGTCCATACATATTAGTCCTATAGATGTCGAATATGTCATCCCAAAATTTGATACTGTGTTCAACAACGTCATGTATGTTCCACCAAACCGTGGGTCACTTATCCGAGAGAAAAATGTTGTTATGGCTACTAGCATTATGTAGGAGAGTGCCTATAAATATATTATACATGTTTTAAGAAACAAATATTAAATTAAAATTTAATGTGAATTCATATGTCATTTTTAAATTGTGAACACTTTACCATTGGTTTAAACAACTTACAATCATTTTCTTTGAATTAAAAACGAAAAAGTTGGTAGAAGTCTATTTTTAAACGGGTTGCAAGGATTTTGTCTCAGTAAAAATTAGTAGGAAATGGCTACTTTTTAAGTTATAATTTAATTTTTGTTATCTTATTTCAATTTATACAGATACAGAATTCAGATTACCACCTTTTGTGCAGCGAGTATTTTATAGTTTTATTTTAACCATAGACGAAATTCAATAGAACACTACAAATTATTATTATATTATTTTATTTATATAGACGAAGTCAAGACCTGAGAGGCAACAAGATATAATTTGGGTTAAATTAGTTTTTGATTGCATATTATTAAGAAAAAAAACTGTATCGTTTGGCGCAACAATCAGACCATTCCGATTTTCATATAAATGAAAATATCTGGTTTATATTTTAGTGCAGAACCAGACATCTCCAAATTTTATTAAATTAAAAATGGTGTACCTGGTTTTGATTTTAGTGCACTGGACACCGGAGATGCCTTGTTGTTGCACTAAAATAATTTATTTATCACGAGTATGTATAAATGTATATTATATTTTATAATTATTATTTATTTCTAGTGCAACAACAAGACATCTCCAAGTTTTATTTTTACACATAATAGATTAAACCTTTAGAAATTATTTGAAATAAAATAAAAATATAATATTATTTTGATATTACATTTGAATATAGTAAATTAACAAAATAAAAAGTTGTAGCTAGTCTTTTTTTCAGTCTAATAAAATGTATGCTACATTTTAAATTCTTGACTTGACAACTCGTTCTTAGTTTTTTATTTGATCTTAAATAATATTGTAAGTGCATACTTTTATAGTTTTACCTAATTTTCTATGTTGGTACTAGGTACATATTTTTATAATTTTGACAAAATCTAGTTATCAATAGAGATTATAATATGTATATTATACTATGTTTTGTATGACATAAGTTTCATTAGTATAGTTTATCAACTTACTTCACTTATTGCGTTTAGAAGTCCTAAAATCAAATAATAATATATTGGTACATTTAATATTCCATTGCTATATATAATCATTGGCGTAAAATAAATAAAACCAATGTGTGTAAGACTCCAAATTAGTCTGAAACAAACAATTTTTAAACATGAAAATTTAGAAATAATAATTGATTATATTAATATCATGTACTCGTGTTATTACTTTTTAGCATCCTAAGGGCCTAATTAACATTATAATATGTATAATATTATATTCTAGGTATTTATCGTTAAAGAAAAAGTTACAAAGTAAAAGTGGTTCAGGCAGTACCTACTTACAGTTTGTAAATTCGTTTGGGGCATATTATAAAAACATATTTTTATTGAAGCTATTAACCTAGTAGTTGATGCTGTACCATAAATAATAATTTAAAAAAAAAAAAACATATTACAGTTTATCTTAGGTTTGTTTTTATGTTATTAATAATTCATATTTCAGTTATTAGGATATATTATATCTCGTATAATATCAAACATAACTGCAGGGCTTGCATTTGAAAAAAAAATTCTGTTTTATGATATTTATAATTAAAACGTTATACAATTTTTGCGTTTATTGTTATCTAGAATTAAAACGTTATAAAAGTGTTGCGTCTATCATTATTTAGAATAGTGTTAATAATTACTAATGCGGATAGGTTAAGATACGGAATATAATAATATAATATTATAATCAAATCGAGGTGTATCACTACACCTTGAATCATTTTTAATTTCCGTATGTATGAATAACTATTTCTACGAAATCAATATAACTTTTAAATAAATAAATTTTAAATAATTTTGTTTTGCTTTATTTTTCGTTCAATGAAATTCTATAAATTACGTTTTACGTTATATTTTGTTTATCGTTATGTTTTTTTTTTTTTTTTTGCGGTATTTAATTATTTTTAATTATCTATCGCTTTCCGTTATAATGACGTTTACAAATTTCAATCGTATTTTTGTCAAATATTAAATTATAATCATAACGTTATTATAACGTCTGCAAGCCCTTATGATAGTTATGTTACATAACTACATAAGTCTAAATTTCTATCTACCTATGATCTATCAAACATATTTAAATGCATATTTGTGGAATTCATAGAATATTGTATAATGGGATATGTTAAATGATTTCATTTCCACATAATAAATTATAATACAAGTAGAATTAATATTAACTATACACCGTAGAATTTATAAATATTAAATATTATATGTAATTATATTGTATTATAACAGTCTACTTGATGGGCATCGATTTTAAACACACACTCATCGGCTTTGGACCCGAGGTATACTTGGATACAGCAAATGGTGTTACAATTTTCACTGCAAACATTGCTGTATTGAGTACCATTATATCATCTGCTGGTACACCGGCATCAACGAGTTTCAAATAAAGTAAAGAATTCCTCATTGCAGAAAATCCAACCTGATATGAACAATATATACAATTTAAATTTTTAACTCATGTACAGTATTAACATATTAAAAAATTAATTTCTCAAATTTTTCAAATTTAAATACCATGTAGGTATCCACGCATTTATTTCTAATTTTTTTTTTTTATGCAATTATTAATTACCTTCATTGTTAATAATGCTATTAATAATGCACGAATATTAGGCAGTTTTAAAATATCCCAAAGAAGTTTATAACTATTAGTAATGTGAATCTGCTCATAATCATCTTCCAATCTAGACAATCTGGTATCATTTTCTTTTTTAAATATGCCAATTAAAGTTGCTACTAATATGAATAGAATGCCACAAATGAATAATAATCCTATATAAATAAAAAAAAAACATATCATATTATCTACTGCCTATAGTAAAATTACATATTATAATTTTTTTTTGTATATAAATTATAAAATATTTAATATATAATTATTGTTTTGCGACACAAAACAAAAAATGTGGACAAGTGAGTGCCGCTATGCTCAACAGTAATTATCGATTATGTCATTGTAATGAATGTGTTAGATTTGAATTCAATGATAAATCATTGCACATGAAAAGTGATTTTGAGCGAAGATGGTGTGTCATACTAGCTTACATGTATTAATAATCAAATTTAATAACTAAAAACCACCAAATAACAAATGTCGTAAAAAATCTAAAATCAAACGCTCATAAAAAATTGGTAATATTGTTCCGTGAATTTTTTTTTGAGAAAGTTAAAATAAACTTGTTGGGAATTTTCTAGTAAAATGTTTGGGAATGGACCGATTGCGCCTAAAACAAAGTTTTTGTTTAGGGTCAGTGTACCAATATTGTGCTCCTTATATTTTAGGGTCAGTATACCAATTGCGCTTGTATTCAAGTGTATTTAAATTTAAATGTGAATTATAATGTAATTGGTATAAATTTAATTTTAAATAACTATTGGCAATCAAAAGTTTGAAAATTGCCTATTTCGAACTCCTTAAAAACTGTCCACCACCGATCCTCTTAACATAGTATTATAAAAATTTTCAACCAATTTTAAGCCTATTAAAAAAGTAGGATTTTTTTTTACACATTAGGTACTTACTTACTTTCGAGAGTCATAATACCTCCAACGCTGGGTGTATTTCGTAAATATTTGTTATAGAAGTCTTCGGATGTAAGCAGAACGGGAAACACGGAACCTAACATAATGCCAATTGCAAAACCCGAAGAACTGCACACAGACGAATAACCCAAATTGGCTCTATTAAAAACAATGTTCACTGTGATTAACAATGTGTTTTTATAACGTCAAAATAATTATTATTTTACTCACTTTTTCAGCATCGTCAGTGCCCAACTGTCGACAACTATGTTCTGCGTTGAAGCCAACAGATTAAGGACGAAGAACACGCACGTTAGCATTACTATGTTAGGTTTACCTGTTTCAGGAATCCAGTCATTGATGTTATTCGCCGAAAAAAGTAAACAAATCCCTGCTCGTTTATGATGGAAAAAAATCGTTAATAATAATATTATATTATTAATTAGGTAATATTGAAATGATGAATGATTACCCATTAAGTATTGAACTGGCAGGAGCCAAGATTTTCGTTTTCCGATCCATTGTACATAATGAACGTCTACCAATGGAGCCCAAAATAGTTTCAGGCTATTGGGCCATAGTACGTAACTAAATAATGCCTAAATCAAATCGTATAATGATTATATAATATAGGTATATCGTATATCAAATGAAATAGTTGGTAACTTTATGAAATTGTGAGACTATAGTCTAGTGTATACACTCTCACTAAACTTGCAGTCTCGTGATGTTTTTTTGTTGCAAATTACATATAATATAAGTAATTAAATATTTAGCAGTAATATGACTGATATAAGTAGGCACACTTAAAAAATATTATTGAATGTTAATTTATAAAAACAGCTTATATTTTTCTCAAGTTGAGTAATGGAAAATTTTTTTGAATTCACCAATGATTCAAAAATAACAGCCCAAGGGTGTATTATATTATAATATTTATATAAGAAGCAATTAAAAAAATTATTCCAGTCGGAGTTATAATTTACATTTTCTGTGCTAGTAAAATTCGATTTAACATATGGTTTTAGTGATTTTTCGATGATTTACTTTGAAGTTTGAATACGTTTCAATACTACTTAATATATTATTATCATCGTCAAATTGAAAAGTGGAACCTAATTTTGTTGTGCTTGATTAACGAAGAAATAATATATGTTAATGTTTAACTTATATATAATTGTTATTTTACTGTTATTGATTTCCTCACTAGGTATATAAAAAAAAACGATGAATTCGCAATCTTTGTCTATAATACCTGATGATATTAATATGTGTTATTACTTATTATATTTATGATGTTATTCTGAGTAAAACCACATTATTCTGAATGTTATGACCTTTGGAAAGTATTAATAATTAATAACGTGATTAAATAGAGCATTCATCGATTTATTATGTTAATTAGTCAAACAAATATATTTTATTACCTGTTCTCCGTAAGTTACTACTTTTTTACTTTGCAGAATTATTGGTAAAGCTGAAATTGAAAATCCAAAAGTAATTCCTTGCATTATGTACAGTAATATTAATAAAAATAAGCTCGACCGGTCTTCCTTTAAATTTGGTTTGGTCGACGTCGAGTGAAGTGTCACATCAAGTTCCTCAGATGCATTGTCATTTTTCTGTAAGTTTTGCATGTTTAATCGCCGTAAATAAAAGTGGAATAAATGCTCTGTGAATATACTAGAAAACCTAATACTTATAAGATGTATTTTAACTATGTGAACACTATAATAATTGGGATTTGAAAAAACTAAATAAATTATTATCAAGTTTATCAGAATATAATTTTATCATCATTTCATGACCTATTGTATGTAACGAATCTTTTAACAAATGAAATTGTTTTGATAGCTTTACATTTATATTCCGTCTTAATATGCTAATTAAGGTTAATATAAACATGTGATCGTTAAAAATATTTAAAATTGAAGTTGTTTTTTTTTTTTAAATTAATTAAAGTGAGTACAGCGCACAATGGAATACTTATGATATAGTAATATAGATTAACTTAAGATTATATGGAATAAAAAATATTAATTAGAGTCTATAGTTGTGAGTATAATGAAAAAATGTAGCAGTTTTTTTAATATGTAAATAAATAATAATATAAGAAAATAATTAAATATACAATTAATAAATTTCAAAGGAATAAACATAAATGCCTAACAGTGGCGTAGCGTGGGTTTTCAGAAAGTGTAAGCAGAAAAACTAATGTTTTGGAAATTTACAACTACAAATGTACACAGCCGCCGAGTATCGCCTTATCGGTGATACAAATAATATTAAACCGGTAGGTACTGTGGTGTATGCAAAATCATAAGTGCTTACAAATTGTATATAAATACGAGCCCCCTCTACGACATTGTACGTAAGCCGTGTCTATAAGCTCATGTAAGCAGATTCAGAACATGTTACACGACGGCACAGCGCGTTAATACTAAGTGTTAATAAAATACAAATAGATTTTCCAGTTTTTCCACCATCATACGCAACGGCCGACGACGATGACCAAAATATGACTTATTTGTTCATTAAAATTGTTATCTTATATTCTAAACATATTATTATTTTTATTATTATAGAAACTTAAAAAAAATAGTCTAAGAATTTGAATTGTAATTTGTTATTATAATAACATTAATATTAACTTATGTTTCCCTTTTTCAAGTGTAAGCAGTACTTACAGTGCTTAGATGCACGCTACGCCCCTGATGCCTAAGTTTAGATTCACAACCAAAGTTTATATCAAAATCAATAAGGCGATCCACGTCCGGATCATTCGAATCATTATAACTGTAAAATTGAGCACGGAATGAGTAATGACTTAAAAAAAATAATTTTTGACTTGGTATAAAAAGTCGGAATTGATCAACCTATTTTACAAGTATTTGTGGACAGTGAATGTTATTATTTAAGACTTTGAAGATTAAGGACGCATCGTACAACTTCCGTCTAGAAGAAAGTGTGTGTGGACCTAATTTAAATGCAAGTCTTCTTTTAGGACAATCCATCGCAAACTTATAAGATAAATAGCATAGGAAACAAGACTGCACATTATCTATACGGCGTTATGGTTAAGTTGAGATGGATTCCAAATTATGGATCCGTACTCTAGATTTGAGCGTACCAGAGAGCAGTATAAGGGTTTAAAATATTGGATATTTTTGAAACCATAGAAATGACGTCTGATGAACCCTAACATACACATTTCTTTCCTGTAAATAAATGAAATATGTTCCGAGAAAGAGAGATCAGATTAGATTTATGGTTTTTGTTTTAATACCTAGTATTTGTGTTTAAAATTTTAAACATTGTATCAGTTTATGTATGTATATTGAACATATTATCTTAGATATAATTTAATTATAAAATGGTAGAGAATACAATTAATTATTTAAATTATGCACTTTGCAGTAAACATACTATATAATACTATACGCTTGTAGCTTTAAGACTCAGTTTAGATTCCTTGGCTGATCGCCGACATTCACTAATCTCCACTTCATAAATAATATTCTATCTGGTAAAATTGACTCACCTACCCTCCTATCTCTGATTAGTTTTAAGGTACCTCAACGATCTGTCAGGCATCCTGCCCCTTTTTCCATTCCACTATCTACCACAAAATGTATGTTAAAATGAACCTATTACTTATTAGGTGTATAATGTCCAGTGCCAATGTGGACCCCTCTTTCTCGTTTTTAAATTGTTAATTAATATTGCTGTAGATATATCCTAGTATATTGTAAATTTAGTATTGTTAATGTATATTATATAATATTATTATTATTATTATTATAATATATTATTTATATATATATATATATTATATAATATACATTAACAATACTAAATTTACAATATACTAGGATATTATATATTATAGCACATATTATGTGCTACGCACGACGCACCATTGTAAAAGGGTTTAGCCCATAAATCTTAATAAATAAATAATTTAATAATAATGTTTCTAAAATACTAATATATATTAGACTAATATAAGATACTATAATACTATAATACTATCTTAGATAGCAGTAAATAATAATATATTAATATACACAAGTCACAAATATATTTGGGTGTAGGAAAATAATTAATAATTTTAATTTCTAAAATTTAAAATATTTGGAATCGGATAATAATAATGTTAAAAAAAAAATAACAGAATATTCTAAAGTATTTGTAATTCATAGACACAATGTAAAACAATTTGTACATTTTTTAGAAGTCATCTACGTATATTATCTATGTATATATTTCATGCTTATTTACACTAAGACTCTTCGTTTTTTCCTCGTTCCAGTCGATTTAGGTTCACTTGCCAATTGGAAAGATTCTTTGTTTGAAGATTTTTTATGGTTTTTTTGTACAAAAAATACCAAACAAATCCGATTGTCATGCACAGTGCAACTTCTACATAGTATCCATTTATAATAATGTTACAATCACCTCCCTTTCTTTTGCATATCTATCATTAAAACAAATTTTAAATAAGACAAATCCAATGCTTATAAAATATAATAGTTAATTATTATTGTAAAGTCCAATGGGATGAGAAAAATGTGATGTGTGGCGCAAAGGCATCCGAATGTAGAGAAACTGGAAAAGATTTTTTGCCGTACTGCCAATTTAAAATCAGGCTTGAAACAGCAATATTATTCATAATATATTAAAATATATTATAGATTTAATTAACTGTATAAATATTAATGCGTGTCCCATTACATGATACAAGAAATGTCTTATAAATTTAATACGTTCATCCTCTACGCTCAAAAAAAATTATAATAATAATAACGCAATGACATAATGGTAATGCTCTCTGTCACACAAAATTATAGAAAGACCCCTAGCCATAAGACATATCCATGTAAAAAAATCTATTACTTACTATATCACAGTTAATACTTTAATATAATATAATTATCTCTCGGACAATTAACTATAATATTATATTTCTTACGTTTTTTAAATCTATCGTAGAACAATTATTTCCATCATCATTTGAACATTTACTGAACGTGAGCACGTCAATCATTCTCAGTGCCAAAGTATTTGATACTACCCATCCAAAACTGGCAATCGTCGACAACATCGTCATGTATGTACCGCCAAAACGTGAGTCACTTATCCGAGAGAAAAATCCTAATGTGAAAAGGTACATAGTGTATGCTAAAATCTAAAATCAGAACAATATAAATATTAAATATATAATCATTGTTCGATTTAATA
Organism: Acyrthosiphon pisum; assembly: GCF_005508785.2. NCBI lineage: Eukaryota > Metazoa > Arthropoda > Insecta > Hemiptera > Aphididae > Acyrthosiphon > Acyrthosiphon pisum. Next base: position 4,369,645 of record NC_042496.1, on the reverse strand, counting down.
ATCACGTTCTCACGTTTTCAATATAATATGGTATTAAATCATTGCATACAAAAAACGATTCTAAGAGGTTTCTACGTTTCTAACGTATTACCTACGTTCCTAAGAATATTTCATAAAATATAAATATTATTTATTTATTTTTCTATTAGTAATAGGGTAGATTGAGCTAATTTTTCCAAAATAATTATATATATTTTAATTTTAATTATTAATTATTATGATATTATCCATATCATACATTATATTGTTATTAACCTGTATATAGTCAATACCGACGTACCTTAAAATAATATGAATTGAAATGTGGTAGCTTAAAAATAATCTAATTTTTTTGAAAAGACCATTGTGTGTAGGAAATACCTAATAATATAAAATGTAATGAAAACAATTTTTAATTTTATATGTATAATATTTTTTGAATTACAAAAAAAAAACAAAATATATTTTGTGGAAAACTGTTAGTGTATAAAAATTCCCGTTTTACATGAAGTTTTTTTTTAGTTTTTCTTAAATAAACTGAGAATTTTCTATTTTTTATCATCTCAAGTACCATCTAAATCCAATTTTCTACCAAAAACCACTCTCTATGTTGAGAGCTAAGATATCAAGAAACAAAATATAAATTATAAATTAAAAAAAATACTCATTATTGTTGAACAAATTCATTAATCGACCAACTCAGAATATCTAATGTATAACAATTATTGTACCTATGTATTATCAGAATGATATTATTTAATTGCATTTTATAAATAGCGTGGATGTTATATTGTTTTGCGGACCAACTCTTGATTTTTAAATTTAAATTTTAGTATAGGTACAATTTGATCAATACCCATTTTTAGTTTTCAATACTTTTCCGTGTTCACAAGTTGGTAATGGCAATTTAAATATATGTATAAATAAAATTAGTTAAAAAATATATCAACCAACCTCATGTATTATACTTATAAACACTAAAATCAAATAATAATATGTCGGTACATTTACAACTCCATTATTATTAATTAAAATTGGCGTGTAGTAAATTAATACAACATAAGCAATGCTCCAAAGTAACCTGAAACATAATTAATCAAAACATCATTATATTTTTCACTTGAATTACAGGTACAAATTTTTACAAATTCTAATAGGATACCTATAGAGATTTGGTGGCCAATAATGTTTTACACATTTTATAACGTTTTATTGTTTTTCATTACTCTAAATAGTTAATTTGAAAGTCCTATAATAAATTAATTAAGTATATATTTTTTTGGGGGGAAAAATTTGAGAGAATAAATTAAGTATATAAATGTGTATGGATATTGTATGATTTATTTGAAATTATAATTTATTTTTAAATTTTTATACCTGATTGGCATTAAATTCAGGTATGCACTCATCGGTTTTGTACCTGAAGTATATTTTAATACAACGATAGGTACAATAAATTTTACTATATACATTGATATAGTTATTATCATTATATCATCTTTAGATACACCGGCATCAATTAGTTTTAATTTTGACACAGAATCAGTTGCTGAAAATCCAATCTAAATTTTAAAAAAAATAATAATTTACTGATAAAAATGAATAGCAATTTATTATTCAAGATGTTTAACTAAAATTAACATAATATTCACCTTCATTGTTAATAATGCGATTGCCAATACTCGAATATTGGGCAGCTTTAAAATTTTCCAAAGAAGTTTATAGCTTTTAAAAACGTTAATTTTTACGTGCCCCTCTTCTAGTCTGTAATCCATTTCTCTTTTGAATATACCAATAAATGTTGTTATCAGCATAATTATAAAACTCCAAAAATACAAAAAACCTAATACAAATTATAAAATAAAATTAGTATGGATAAAAATGTTTTAAAAAAGTTCTAATGGTGGACATTTAAAATTATCGGCACTCCAATTTAACACTCAACTTGTACTTAGTTAAATACATTTTAAACATGACGATTGATTAATTGACACTCTATAAAAATAAAGAGGTAATTAATAGTACAATACTTAAGGGTAAAGTTATTAAAAATTTAAAGTTTAGTAAAGTTAGTAAAGTTTAGTAAAGTTTCTAAATTCAATTTTTTAACGTTGTACATGATACGCATTGATTTTAAACACTAAAACACTGTTTAAAGAGCATTTATACCGTTTAATGTCGTACCTACCTTTTAAAGTGATTATGCCTCCTGAGCTGACCGTCATTCGTAAGTATTTATTACAAAAGTCTTCTGATGTAAGTAAAACAGGACAAATAGTACCTATAAGCACACCCAATGCTAAACCCGTCCCGTTGCACGTGGACGCATGACCCACGTTGTTCCTGGGAAAATACGTTTTAAATCATTAACCGATGTATCTTATCAGTGTCTATAGTCATATCTTGGGGCTGCGGTGCACGCAGAATAGTAGACACAACTTACTTTTTTAGCATTGTCAGTGCCCATCCGTCGACAACTATATCTTGTGTTGCGGCCAAGAAGCTGATGACACAAAACGTAAACACCAGCGCTTTGAGATTAGGTATTTCGGAGTCGGGCAACCACTCGTCGATGTTAATGGCCGTATAGAGTAAAACCACCCCTGTTCAATGCATAGATAATGTACAGTGTAAATGTTTCGAGAAAAAATATGGTCATGAGGAATGAAAACACCTAATATTATTGTATTGGAATATGCACAGAGGGAATATAAAATCTATGACAATTGAAATTTAAATGAATCCGAATTCTTATATTTTTTTCCATAAACTGCTTTTCGGAGAGCTACTGTTTATAAGTAATTTTAGAGTTTGGATCATTGTATATGTTTTTGAGTATTTTTTGATAACATACATATTTGAAACTGTACAATTTTATTTATATAATTTACATATCAAACGTATTCCACGTCTAAATAGTATTTTATCATAAATTCATACGTGTATACATTTGTTATGCATATTTATGATTTTAGCCCGGAAGAATATTAAATAGTTACAACCATCGGCTATCTTGTATAGGAAAAATTCATAATTTAAACATTTCATACTTATATCTTTAATGCATAGAGTGTATTGGCCTATCATTTTTATAATTGAGAAGCACACGGTATTTATTAGATAGTATAATATTATAATTTATAACTGTATTAGGTATGTGGAGGTATGTGGAGGTGGACACGTATGTATTGTGATAAAAAGTTAAAACCAAATAATTAGAAATATTATTATAACTTAAAAAAATGGTATATAATATTTTAACGAAATTTATTCTTAAACAACTCCGTTATAAACTATATGATTTACTAATTAAATCGATTAAAGACAAAAAAATAGTATAAGAGTTTTATATAAGATGCATTAAAAACAGATTAATTTTTATAGCAACTGTATATTTAGATTTTTTTAACCATCATCTTTTTGTGTGTTAAATATCTTAAGTTTTAAGTAGAAAATAATATATTTATATACCCATCAAGAACTGAACGAAAATGAGCCAAGATTTTCGTCTGCCTATCCATTGTACGTACAGTGAATCTACTATTGGCGCCCATAAAATTTTTATACTATATGGCCACGCAACTAAACTGAAAAAAGCCTAAAAATTATTGAAAATAATACATTTAATATTACAGTATAGTACAAAATAAGTAGGTAATTGACAATAATTAATTAATTATAAATACATGCATAGGTATTTAAATCATAATATAATGAAACATACAAATCTACGGTATCATCTATTACTGAGTTTTAAATAATTACATAAAATATTAAATTATCAAACTAAAATTTACCTGTTCTTTATAGGTCACAATTTTTTTACTCTGAAAAATTATCGGTAAAGCAATGGCTAAACCCAAAGGTAATCCTTGTATTGTGTATAATAATATCAATAGAAAGAAGTTCAGCCAATCACCCTTCAAGTTTGATTTTTCCGGCAAACACTGAGATGGAACTTCAAATATTTCTAATTTTTCTTCTTCTTCGTTTGGTGATTTCTCCATATTCACACTAAGAATTCTTTGTTTGAGAAATCATATATGAATTGAACGTTTTAAAACGTGGTATTGTACTGACGAATAACGATAGACTAAAACCTGACGGAAACATGAGTTTTTATTGTCGATCTGAACTTACGACAATTTATTGAAAATAGTGAAACGATTTTTTACACAAGAATTTTAAACTATAACTAGGTTTATGTACATATATATATATATATATATATATAATAGAGTATTTATATATAGAGTTATGGTTTAAATGTTATAGTTAAATTTGAGTGGGAAGTATGAAAACCACCTACATTTCAAAGTTTGATATTCTTGAGAAATAAATTATTGTAATGGGTCCTATGATCATGATTTATACTATACAAATATGTATAAATGTATAATGTACAATAATATATTATATAATATACGTTTCATTAATATTATTAATACTCACATAAAAAATTACTGCATACAAATTATGATGAATTGGTTGTGATTATACTAGTTCGTCACTTATAATAGTATGAATATTTAATGTTGCTACAGATAGGAAATCGTATTTATTGGGATTGTTAAATGTTGTGAAGGTGGCAGCGGTGATATAAGAGAATGATAATGATCGCACCGATTGGTTGATGTCTATTTAAAACTAATTTCTGAAATCATAATAATATTAATAGACAATGATTCTTATAAAATATACAAAATAATATTAAAAATATTACCTATTATAATTATTGCACTTGGTATGGTTGTTGTAAGTAGGTAACTATTATTTAACAGCTTATTAAAATAAAAGTACAAACCAATATAAATAATAAGTTTAGACTTGATATAAATAAATATTTTCATCTAGAGGTAAATATAAATATACCTAAACAACTATTCCGTATGACGTATTGAATCAAATATTAGTTTTCCGAGGTAGGTACCTACGATAAGGCAGGTCAATATTGCGCTAGACATGCAATTAAATTAATATGTAAAAAATACACAAAATATTGTTTGCAGAATATGTTCATTTAATATTATGTTTGAATTTTAGTTGTATTTTAGTAATAAAATATTATTCCAAATACCATAATTTATATAGTAAAAATATAATACGTCAACCTACACATTTTAACATTTACGTTTTTATTGCAATTCTTTTAATTTTTAAGGAGATTTGAATTATTATTTACATTATTACTTTAAACCATATATTTGTGTGACGCAAGTGTACACAAAAGTACCTATGGATACAGTTGCTTTGCCAAAGATGAAAGAATCTTCTAGATTTGCAAAGTTATATTTCCTATCGAATGAAAAGTGATACTAACCAGTGACCACACTATGAATATTATTTTGATGCTAAGACGACAATATTATGGCTTTTAAAAATATATACTTTAACGTAAAAATATATAATGTATGTTTGAAAAATGGCATTATTAAAACAGTGTTGTCCACGAAAGTTCTATTTTTTATTTTATTTAAAAAAAAATTAAAAATAAACGTTATCTGTTGTTATTATTATATAATGTCTAATATTAAGAATTATGAAATTATTATATAATATAATAACATAGTGACTCATGATCGATATACTAGCCTTATGTTTATGTATATTGTCTACCAAAGCATATTTACTATGTTGTCTAAATAGATTCATTAATATCAATTTTTTTTATCCAAAATATGTCCTTTTGAAGGGACCCCAAGTGAAAAACAGAACATACAGCGTGGAAAATCAGAAAAAAATATGCACCTATTGGTTTCTCCGACCAGTTGGCGTGTACAAATTCCGACGGCATGATAAATGATAAATGCTCGGATAAACTGCATAGTAATTAATTATAATAGGTATACAATATTACAGGTAGGTATAGGTACCTACCCACTATTAATAGATTTATTACAGACCGTTGTGGATTGCGTTATCGAACGATGCCGTGGGCCACTTGTTTGATATAATGTGATAATGCACAATAAACCCGGCAGTCACGTCTCCTGCCGAGGACGAATGTTTGCAATTTATCGGTGGCCTCCGCTGGTTCAAACGCGTACAAATATAATATGTAAACGACGGTTTACGGCACACGTGCGCCTAAACGTTGTGTTGCTGCTGCCTCTGATGATGATGATGATGATGATGATGATGGTGTCGACCGATTGTGAAAATCATAAATTCACAACTCGGCACGTCAAACGATCAGAGTGGACTAAGACACTGAAACCACTATATCGTAGGTATACGTAGTATTTCCATTATCCGGTGGCCACGGTCGTATTACGTGAACAATTTATCGTAGCAGGAGACTACACTTTCGTACAATTACGTTTTGTAGTGCGTGTGTATAATATGCACAATATTTATAGTACGAGGTTTACTAAAACAACGTTTAATATGCGCAAAAATATAATTGTACACTCTCGACATAAGTAAGCGCCTTTAGGCTATAAGCAATGTAAATATAATATTATGATTCAATTTTAATCACTAATCGCGTAAGATGATTTATAAAAATACGCGTATTACACTATGATGAGCAATATAAATGTATTACAGTGCACTGGGTTCCAAACGTTTTCCGTGAGGTATATTATACATTGTAATCTTTATTGTTTTCCCGTGCTGTTGTTTTCATTCGCCCCCTAGTTTTTTGTCTGCACTGTTAGTACACTTCAGACCAACACCGACGTTCTACTCCACGACGCCGTGACCTGTACTTTTTTTGAAATTGTTTTTTTCCAAAACGCTGGCAAAAGATTTGAATTTAATTATTAGCGACTATGGTTTTTTTTTTTATTGTATTTCAATGGTTTAATATCGGAAGAATATAGTTCGGAACAATGTCGGTATACATAATAAATATTTAATTTATCGGTAAACATCATACCTACTAAATATAGGATTGCCTATAATATAATATGTTATTGCATAATATTATGAAACACGTTTACATATTATGTTACGGTCAATTAGTTATAGGTACGTAGTGCTACGGCTATCCCGAGAACACTATAATCGTTACATACATTATAGCTACCTATTATTTCGTCAACGAAAATCACACTTTTCAATTACAGCAATTACTTACCCTAAATTGGACAGTAGGTAATTTAAGTGATCCACCATATTATTATAATTACATGACTCTCGGTTAAAACTTAAAAGTGTTAAAAGGCATTTCAACAAAGAAAACTATGGAATTTAAACACGCGCGGTTCAAGGTGGTCTACCACCTCAACGCTGCGCGACAGTTTTGCCCGTTTGAAAAGGTCATTTGAATAACCCATGTTTAATATTGTAGGTGGTTATATGCAGCTAGTTTATGAAAACCGCGACCGCGTGTGGTTAAACTGCTAAGTGTGTAATCAGTTTTAACATTTAAATTTTACGCAGTTATATAGGATCTTCCTGTATTCGTAAACCACCCACTTAGATTTCAAATGTTGGAAATGATTTACATCGCAAATAATATATGTTCGTCGACGTCATAATATATATATCGTATGAGCCACTGAGGGTACCAGCTATACCTTGGTTAGTTAATGTAAAATATGAAATATACAGTATACACGTACAAAAAAAAAAAAAAATAATAATAATAATAGTAATGAAAAACTTATGAATGAATGTATATTAAACTGGTTGTAATTCATTGCTAAAAAAACAAACCATAGAATATTTAATGTTAAATCACACATTTTAAAGACCACCCAAAATCATAATATAAAATATACAACATATACGTTTAAATAGCAATTTGATCAGTGTATAGCATTATTTTTAAGCATAGTTCACTGGTCTCAGAAAAATCATTTTAATAATCAATTTATTAAATTTATTAAAATACTAGCTGAACCCATGTACTACGCTGCCCGTTGAAAGGTCCAATTCTATATGATTCAAACTTTGTTCAATTCGTTTATTTAATATTCGGTGTGTGCGGTGTTCAAAACTAAAAAATGTCTCTATCATCTTTAAACTCAAAATACTTGTGCAAGCACCACTTTAAAATGCGAATTTTTAGAATATTCTATCCTAGTGCACACTTACATGGTGGTCCGAAGGTACAGTGAAAATTGCAAGCTTCAAGCTATCATTATTTATGATCTATACTGACTCAGTCAGGACACGTTCGATTATATATTATAGACATCCCGCCCCCGCGATGTGCGTACGTAATTACGAATGTTTTATTAACATGTTGTTATTATGATGTGCATGTGTAGGTTCCCGGGACAACGGTCGAAAAATTAGCCTTGGGAATACCATTTTTACTAAGTTATATAGTTTTGACCAAATATAATTTAGGCACAGGTCTTAAATTATATTCGATCATAACTAATAGCAACCTTACAATTATATTATTATTATTTAGTTTGAGGTAGATCGCAGACACCGTGCTGTTTGTACGCAAGTGCATGATTTAACTTTAGATTAACAAAGTTATACCAAGTTTGTCGTTTTTATTTGATTCCACCTACGGCGGATTAATATAATAAATTTATACAAAATCCTAACTCAACCGTACTAAAATCCGATGAATAAAAAGAAACAAATTTAACCCTTTTTAAATTAGCCTATCTTCTTCCCAGAGGTCTAATCTACACACAAACATTCATTTTTATATACAAATATATTGACAAAAAATAATAATACAAATAAACAAACCAATAGCAATCAATATATTTTAATCCACAACAATAAACTAAATAATAAAAAATGTAGTTTATTTTTTCCTGGACTTAGGCGCCACTTTTGTATTTTTGACATCTGGATTTCCTACTATTCTGGTGGATTTAAACAAATCCTATAGCAATAGGAACCTTCTCCGTGATATAATCTTTCATTAAAAAAAAAATCAAGACAATCGGTCGAGTAGTTTTCGAGAACATTAGCATCAAAGGTTTCAATTTTCGGTTTTATATATTAAGATATAACTATAAACAAAATATAGTCAATCAAATTAAACTTTTTTCATTTTTCTATAATATTGAGATGATTACTTAAATAATTACAATAATTACAAGTGTACATACAATAAATTTTTTAATGGTAGTTTTTTTTTGAAAACGGATTTAAAATGTCTCAAAAACTACGAATTTCAAAAACGTATTATACTTTTGACATTGTAAAAATGTACATGGTGATACACTTAATAGTTGCATTATCTTTAATCACGTGGGTATAAGGCATGATTCGACTGCTGTTACAGGTCGTTTGATATTTATCATCCAATGAGAAGCGTTCAAAGATTGATACTTCTTGATTATATTTTTAAAAACACCGTACCAAACAAACCCAATGATCAAACTTATGAAAACCACTATATAATATCCGTCAACAGATACAACACAACTTCCTCCATTGGTTTTGCATAGCTGAAATAAAAATTAACCCGTGATCATGTTGACATTCATATTATTGAAATATTGTAGGTACAAGGAGTATTTTTTTTATATGAAGTTATTTTGTACCTAGATAAAATAAACATAAAGCAGTGGCGTAGCCAGGTGGGGAGGGGGGCTGAGGGGGATGCAGCCCCTCCCCCCCCGAAATGTTAAGAAAATTAAAAAATTATTTTAATGTTCTATGATAGTCGCTCGAAAAGTCTTAAATTGTATTTAAAATATTTAAAAATATACTACCTATACAGTGGCGTGCCCTGGAATTTTAAATGGGGAGGACACCATTTTCTTTTTTTTAAATAAACAAAAGAAAGCGGATAAGTGGAAGTCGTTCTGTTGTACAGTAGGCTACAATTGGATGACTGTAAATTTAAATTCAATGATATATATCATGTGTGAAAAAAACGGTTCTGAGCAGTGACTGTTTGGCAGCCTAGGATACTGATATTGTTGTTATTAATATATATAGGTACATTTTTAACTACTAAATCATTTTAGAATAGCTAATGGTTTTACAATGGTTTTTATTTATTTTTTTATCCTGGATACAAATATCATATAGATATCATAATATATATCATATTATATAAATATCATATAAAACATCATATATCATTGAATTCAAGTTTAATACAATCAATTACATTGACTCACATGTAACCTACTATACAGCAGAGTGACATCCACTTACCCGCATTTCAAATTTTAAGTTTCATAAATTTGGTCAAAATTAAAATTTTTAAATATTTATAAAAAAAATTGTGCATATGTATTTTTAATATTTTTCAACTGCTATTGTAAAAATATATTAGGGGCCATGTATTATATTTTCATGCGTTTTGACCAAACAAATAAAAATTTATTGTTTTATATAAAAAAAAATTACAATATAAGAAAATCGCTACATGAGAAGTCGAGTGAATATCCAATTATGTTAAAATTTGAACTTCAAACGCTCATAAAAGTTTAATTTGACTTTCCGGTAAACATTTTTTTTTTGATAAAGGTAGACAATTTTATGAGGAATCTTGTATTAAATTATCAAATCTTAGATAGTTAAATTTAAAAATAAATTTTTTTTTGAATTTCTAACTTAAAATATATGCACATTTTCGTGATTTTTTCGTAATTGGTCAAAATTCGAACTAAATGCTTATGAAAAAAAATTGTGACTGTATATATATATTTTTCAACTGCTATTGTAAGAATATATTAAGAGCCTCGTATTAAATTTCAAGCTTGTTGACTCAACGAATAAAATTAATAATTAATAAAAAATTAATGACTCTAAAAAGCTGTAATAACTAATAAGTGGTTTTCTGTAGATCGGCAAAAAAAGACAATAAGGAAGGGGGGGTATAACCCCTAACCTCCCCCCCCCCTGAGCACGGCACTGTACCTATAAGTATTAACACTTTTCAGCCATCTATCTGTGCTAGTATTTAATGTAAAAAATATCCTGGCCACGCCACTGAGTCATAAAGTATAAAAATATTACAAATTACAATAATCTTACATTATTTAAATCTGTAGTTGTACAGCTGTTCTGGTCATTATTCGAACACTTTCTAAAAGTTAAAAAGGCGACCAGTTTCAAAACCAAAGTATTGGATAGTAAGAATCCCAAATAGAAAAATGTATTGAATAACGTCATATATGTGCCTCCAAAACGAGGATCACTCAATCGGCAAAAGAAAGCAAACAAAGTTAATAACATGAAAAAATTCAGTACCTGAAAAAAAAAAATGATTTTATACTTAATATTATTCATTATAATTCAATTTATTCGATAAACATGAATAAATTTACATTAAAAATACACAAAAACATTAATTTGCATAGTGGTTTGATCAAATTAATCAATTTAGTAAATTTCAATCAGTTCTCTTTCATATTTAAATAATTGTACTGATTTTACATAATATCACCTATACTAATGCATTGGTTAGCTCAATAAATTCATATAAAATAGTCACATACATTAACTTACCTCGTTTGTTATTAGAACTAATCCCATTATAAAATAATAATATGTTGGTACAGTGACAAGGCCATCTTTTCGTATCAAACTCGGTGTGTAATAAATCAGTACAACATAAGTAGTACACCAAATTAATCTAAAATAAAATTATATATATTATATAGGTAGTATAAAGAGTGATTCTTTTAAAGGTGAACACTTTTTTTCTCAAAAAGTTTTGACGTTTTAGAAAATATTTTTGTTAGTTAATATTTTGAAGTCTTTGCATATACATTTTTGAAAAAAATTAAATTATTTACTTTATTTAAAGTGTTTTCCTTTTTAAAATGATTGCATATATTTTTCAATTTTATGTTCTAAAGCTTTTATTATTTTGAACGAGTAAGTTAATTATAAGTTTTAATTATTTCAACTTCAGATGATCGGAGTGGAGCGACAAACGGACACCCATCAAATTGTTGATCCACTATACCGCTCATCTGAATTTCGATTACTTAATATAAGATTTATTATTGCATTTTAGATTAAAAACAATAATAATATAAACTTGCATCTAAATACAATTTATTTTATATTATTTAATAACGTAGTTAATTGGTTTGATATACCTGAAAGGTGTTATTTTGAGGAAATAACTCATCGGTTTCGGGCCAGTAATATACTTAGATACAAATATAGGCATTATGCATTTTATAATATAAAGAGCTGTAGTAATTATCATAATGTCATCTTTAGATACACCAGCATCAATAAGCTTCAAATTTGATACACTATCTGTTGCAGTGTACCCAATCTAAAACATGAATAAAATATAGATAGTACAAATTATAATAAAATATACATTTAATCACAAAAAAATTATTTAAATTAATATATTAAATTTAATTAAATACATTGGTGTAAAAATAGCTTATTTATATTAATTAATTAACTTTTTTTATCACACTAAATTAATATTCACCCTAGTTGTCAGTAAAGCTAATGCCAACACTCTAATCCGTGGTAGTTTCAAAATATCCCATAGTAATTTATAATTCTGAAATACGTTGATATTTACGTATCCATCTTCTAATCTGCTATCCTTTTCTTTTTTGAATATGGCCACTATAGATGTGATCACCAAAGTCATGGTGCCATAAAAATATAAAAAACCTAAGCAAATAAAAATATATAAATGCAGTGTGATTTTAATGTAATTTAAACACAAACACAATAAACTATTTAAATGCCGTTAAGTACTATGGATAAAAGAGACTGATTGTTTAATTAATGAGCACCAAGTGATTAAATAGAATTAGGATTTATAACAAAATAATTTTTTTTAAGGAGTGTGACATAATTTTATAGTTTGGTCAAATGATGAACTAAATCAATTAAAAATGCATAAAAAAATTGGTTACCTATTTCATATACAGTACCTACAATTATAACTGTACAGTAGTTAGTGAGTGATAAAAATATTCTAGCAGAAAATTCAAGAAAGAATCATACAAATTTTGTTTAAAGATATTGATCAATGTCGTCCGCAGAAATATAAAGTAGGGATCAAAGTCAAATAGTTAAACAAAAAAAAATGTTCAGTTCAAAATGCTGCTGTAAAAATAACATCTCTTATTTTACATAACTATACTATATTTTTTTGAAATAACAAATAATAATAATAGTTATAAGGGTGTCAGAAGCGACTCATTTTTAGTACGAAAACTTGCATCACTAGAAAAACTTTCATGCCTCTTAAAATAGTCAGATACCAACAATTTTTATTTAATTTAATTAAACCTTGAAGACTTTATAGGTATCGATCACATTAGTTTCCAATATTAAAAAATATATTTCCAGAAGTAGTAATAAACGTATTAAGATATTTATTCAGTTTTGAACATTTTGTAATGTATTTTTCCGGCGTTATTTAAGTTAATTGAAGTCCAATGTGACCATAATAATATTTCTCTCTTTCAAAATGAACACAGAAAATGTTTAAACGACTATCAGAATGATGACTACTTATCACATGACACAGAGTATTCAACATTAAAATGTACATTCACATTTTTAATTCAGAAGTAATTGCTGTAAAATAAATCATATAATACATCTGTACATAGTATAAACATTGCACTTATATACATACTGCAGCACTGCAATGAATTCAATTAAAGGCTAGGCAAGTATTTAAGTGTACGTTTCAAGAATTGGTAGGTCGCTTCTTTTATTTTCGTACTTTTCATAGAAATTAGTCCTCCGGCGCCAGGCGTAGCTTGAAAATAAGTAGTATTGAATTGATCTGACACGAGCAGTGTGAAACAAACGGAACCTATGAACATTCCAAACGGTACTCCCACTGAATTGCACGTTGAGGCATAACCCACGTTCTTCCTGTTAACGAAATCAAAATTAAAACAATATCTCCGCGACAAATAAAATTGCATCATTGTAATTTGCGCTGCTCACTTATCCAGCATAGTCAATGCCCAACCGTCGACGACAATATCTTGAGTAGCTGATAAAATATTAACCACAAAAACCACGATTATTAACATTTTTAGGTTTGGTTTTCCTGACTCGGGTAACCAATCGTCGATGTTACTGGCCATGTAAAGTACCAGTAACCCTATCGGACATTAAAAAATCAAAATAAGTTTCTATAATATAATGAAACGCGCATTTTATAAAAACATGAAATATCTGTCAAAATAATAATTACAGTTTACTGTGGAAAATCTTCGGAAAACATATAAAATATTCAAATATCAAACTAAACAGTATATCAAGTGGCAAGTGCGGGAAGTGATCTATTTCAGTCACGGGCCGCATTTCACCCAAGAACGAAATTGCATTCCCACGCGAGCCACACATAGGTACTATCATTGATTATAAATACTATAGATCGCTCACTGGCCCGTATTTTACACGACGCGAAATATTGACGAAAAATGGATGTGGCCGTTAAGAAGCGCTGTTTTTTGTCACGCCTCTGCATTCATCGATCACGGTATAACGATTTGGTTTTATTTATTTTAAGCGTCGTGCACGGAGGTTATAATATTAATATGAGATGCAACTAAAAGTTTATGTTTTGTAAGGACCGTGGTATAGATTTCAGTATCAATAATAATTGTTTTATTAAAATAAAATAAGAATAAGAAACGTAATCACTGCAAAGGTAATGCGCCAATGCACTGTGTAGAGATGTATGCAACAATGAGATTATTTAACGAAAACAATTGCATGAAATAAAAATGTTTACGCGTCAAGCAAGGAGATTATAATATGATTATAAGATGTAACCAAAAGTTTATGTTTTGTAATAAGGACCGTGGTATAGATTTAAATGTCTGGTTGAGCAGAGGATACGCGCGTGATATGCGCGTCTAGCACTTTTGGGGATTTCCATTTTATTGTCGGGCGGTTTTGGGGATTCCCACTTTACCGACAGTTGGACGGAAAAAGGTCGCTTTCCAACGCTTCAACCGCCATCGAAAGCTAAACGTAAAGTGCAGGCGTGACAAAAAATATTATTTACATTTTTATAAAATATAATATGAACAAATTGAATGTACTTACCCATTAACAATTGGAGCGGTATTATCCAACATTTACGCCTACCTATGCATTTAACATAGAGTGCATCTACTACTGGAGCCCACAAAAGTTTCATACTATAAGGCCACAATGAAATACTAAATGCAGCCTAAAATAAGACAAATAATTTTCAATTAATAATTATAGATTATAGACATAAATATTATGTTAGCATAAATATTATATTATTATAAAAAAAAATCTGGTAAGTAGGTGTTGATGTTTTGTACAGTAGGTTACAGGTGAGTGACTGTAATGTATGGTGTTAAAATTTAATTCAATGATATAATATCATTGTATACGAAAAATGATTCTGAGCTTTATCACGCTTTGTCAGCCTAGAATATTTTATATTATATTTATAGTTAACATTGTGTACTCAGTTAACATTCAAAAATATCTTAAAAAATATTATGTTTGGGCAGGCACTATAGGGGAAATAGCGTTTGATATTTGGGGAGGCTGATAAGCCTGAAACCCTACTATTATAATTATAATTTTGAATAAAAAATTTTAGAAAACGTTTGGGATGGCTGTTAAAGTTGTTGGTGGAGGCTGGCCCTTATTTCTCCCGATTTGCGCATATAGTACGAAGGTATGTAAGGTTTTATGAATCTCATTGTGACAAATTTGTGTTAAATTAATTGATATCTAGATTCTAGATTGTACGAAGAAAAGAAAATCAGTAGATATGTGTGTGTTCATCACGGTGTTCGAATATCACGTTATAGAATTATTCGTCGTTATTTATTAAACCAGTATTAGTATTAACATCTATAATTCACCACGCCTATGTTTCGTTTATATTAATGAAAAACAAATTTACATAGTTGATTTATTGAGAAGTGATATTAGAGGTGATCTCTTATGATGCGTGAAATAAATTGAACGATGAATACACCGTTTTTAGCAGATTTAATGTGCCTAGTTAATGTGATTTATTTCTTAATAAATATAATATTTCCATGATGTTTTTTTAAATTTTGTTTTCCTTGAACTCTATAGATACAATACGCATTCTCAAAACTGGATAAGTTAAAGGGACGCTACATGGATATTTGTTGTCTCCGCCTTACAAGTGCGTAACATGAGTATAAATTTGCTCTATGTAATATGTTACGCACTTGTAAGACGGAGACAACAATTAATGGCTATGTAACTTCCTCTTAACGAATTTAACTCGTTGAGTTTAAATTATCTTCTTTAGAAAAAAACATTTCATTTTCCAATCGATAATAAAAATAGCATATTTGCAAAATAGATGAATTTGAATATTTGTTAAAGGACTTGGAGCGTCATGTGTCCATGTAGAAGGCATATAAGTATTAACTGTTTACGTGGAACAATTATACTGACTGACCAATTTTTCCACCATCCATACGAGAAGATGAATCTACTGTAAAATTACTACCTATTTTTTAGTTCTATAATAAGTTCGTAAAAATCTTGTACATTGGTATTTGTAAAAATAAACTAATAGATACAAGGGATTTAAATTCTATTATTGCCTATACTTTAGTGTTTGGAATGTTTTATACCTATAGTATATATATTATATTCATAGATATTACACATATATTATAATACCTACATCGTCGGTGCTAAAGCAATACGTAACTCCAAGAAAATCAAAAATTTTATGCGTACATTTTTTCAGAAAAAAATAACCTATTACTACATATTTTGTTGTACCTAGTACCTAAATATCCAGTAAATATTCGAATTTTCAGGGAGGTTATAATGTGTGAAGTAATATCACATAAATCCATTAAAAATTTAATTTATTAAAATACCGCGTATTTCCGTTATATACTGATATCGAAGATGGACAATACAGTATACTATATATTGTGGCATAAATATATTTATATGTATACATAATAGTTAAATATACCCATTGAGGCATTGACAGATGCTTTGAATGAAATATTACAGAACAATATTTTCTTTTAAAAATCATTAAAAATAATTTAAGACAATCCACTAAGCGATTATTAGTTTTCAAATCATTTTTTATCATTTAAATTATTTTGTTAATTAACTGCAAAAAAAAAATGTATTTTGATTATTTTTATCACGTCAAAGCAATGATTATCATTCATTATACAACATAAAAGTTAATAATATTACTTGTTTGTCCTGTAGATTAAATGCTTAATCTTTATTAATTCCCTAAAAACCCTTAATATTCCTTTCAATTAGTTTCAACCCCCTCTATTCTTAATACAAATTATGAATCTGTCATCAAATCTATAATCTCGTTTATTTAGGAAGCAAGTTTTATTATATTACATAATTATATAATATTTGTTTTAGTTATATCTTGTACCTACATTATAATTGTTGAGATATCTTAGTTAAACCAGTAGCTATTTAATAAAAAAAAAAAAATGCAAATAATAAAATATTATAAATTTAAACACATACAATTTTTTTTTTTTGTAAATTCGAACTTGGATAAATTAGATAATGTAAAAACTAATTTATTAATATTTTTGTTGCTATGATGACCAATCTCACGAAATAATATTTTTATTCTTAAATTTGATGATGATTGATACGTTAAGTTTCTGGTAACTAGTACATTTTTTAAATACCGAAAAAAGCTACTGAGGATAGCATTCATTATTAATTACTAATTAGGTACTAAGTTTTATATTTAATTTAACACTGAATATCCATAAATAAAATACCGACAGCCGACAACCACCGACATTTGACAAACTCAAACTGGTAATGATTATAAATTTTACTATTTTAGGAATCGCATGTATAGTCTTGAACATCTACATAATTATATTAGAAATCTTCCTCCTAAAGTCAGTAGTGTAAAAACTGCCCTCCTTGCAATGGCACCGAAGTTTTTAAAATGTGGTCGGGCAATTTTAAAACTTCCCGGCCTCAGTATCTTAATTATTTAATATAGAGGTACCCTAATATACATTTATTCATAATCATGGTTTAAATATACTCATGCTCATATTAAAGTTACGAAGTAAATAAAATATGGGCCGGCCGGCCACATTTTTTAAAAAGAGGTCGGTCACGACCGATGTCACCATGACTCGCGCCACTGCCTCTGTATCAAAAATATCATGAAAAAATAAATATTCTCAAACTAAAATATATAAATGAATGGCTTCATAAAAATTTAACTTAATTTTAATATTTCTGTACAAAATATTTACTTGAAGTTAACATGACGTAATATATATTACAAAAGTAACTTATTAAATTAAGTTAGATCTGAAAAATTTAACGAGTCACTCAACTTGGTTCATATTTAACTTAATATTAATCTTATATTTCTATCATTATTTCTAAATGATTTATGATTGATCTGCGTGAACTTGTTTTACTGGTACGCATAGGCACAGTAATATACGTAAGACGCAGATAACAAAACCAATTATTGTGACGTCACTATTATCCATATATACATGGTAAACGTTTTACTTATTTTAAATTCTGATTCTCTAAAGCAGTGGCGTACCCGGGGGGGGGGGGGGCACGAATAAAAATATATCTCAACCATTGACCGTGTTATGGTATAAATCTTATATAATAAAAGACACAGTACAAATCATGATATTTCAGAAGATGGTTTTGAAGAAAGATTTTGCGTTTTATCAATTATTTGTAGAGGTTATTACATACCTATCAAAACATAATCCTGTTAGTGCTGAAGAAATAATTTATGAAAATTTAATTATTTTTTTTACTATAATAATTGTTTAATTCAGGGGTATAATTTAAGCTTTTGGAAATGTATGCTAACAACTAAGAAATCCAAAAAATTGTCAGCAGACCATTATATAGAGCAATATTACAAAAAAATCTATAGATTCTCGATTATCGAAAATTAGAGTCTATATTATTTTCCGTGCATTAATCTAATATATTATAAATATAGTATATTATCTAATAATACTATGTTAGTATTTAAATTAGTTGAATAGTATATTACCTATAATATTCTATTAGGTAATTATTGCTTTAATGCGCAGGTATTCCTAGGCTTACATTTTTTCTGATTCCTCCCCCCCCCTTCGTACAAAAATATATACTAGTATAAGGTAACGGGTATTAAATTCTGATTTGCTGTATTCAGCCTCCCCATTGAAAAACCCCTGTGTACGCCACTGCTCTAAAGTTATTTATATACATTTAAATATAATTCCAACTTACTTGATCTTCATAAGTCACCATTTTTTTACTCTGTAAAATGATTGGAAGAGCACCAGACAATCCTACAGGTATACCTTGTATTATGTACAGTATTATTAACAGGTAAAAATTAAACCAATCTCCATCCAGATTTGGTTTTTCTGATGTGGGTTTACAGCGTGTTCCTTCACATCCTTCTAGATCGACTCGATTTCTGATTGATTTTGTCATAATTTGATAACATACAATTTGATCGTTTTTCAATAAAATAATACAAACGGCATAAATTCTCTATTACACTTTGAGACTAAAAAACAATTAAATAACAATTAAATTAATTTTTTTTGAATATATCTGATTTATATATAATATAAAACGATTATTTGTATTAGCGAGTAAAGTTGGTGTTCGTTACAATATCACTGATATCATAAATGGACAAAAACATTTAATATGTAAATCGTAACGCATAAAATCGTTTTTTTATTAATCCAAAACCTAACCTTTTGGTATTAATTGACCTATTATAAATGTAATTAGGTATAAACTATATGTGACATAACATACAATTTTTTCATACCTACGTAAGATACATTTCAACGTATAAGATGTATTTATTATAAATGTGTATGTACAGTTTTATAAATAGGTAACTCAAAACTCCCTACCTATATATCAATATGTTGATAAATTAATTTAATAATAATAAGTCAGTAAATATTAATATATTAACTTCAAAGCACTCGAGAAGTTACTTTAGTAGGTACAACGATAAATAATATTGATCTGTGATTAAGAATCAAAAAAATTATGGATGTATAAATTTAAATACTCCTTTATTATTAAATATGCGTCTACAATACTTACTAAAATTACGTCTCATACAAAAGTACCATATACAGCTAATTTGCGTTCAGCAGTTCAAATTTGTAGTTGTTAGGTTTAATATTATGTAAAATTTACAAATAATTACATTTAAAGGTGAGAACATTATCTGTGATTTTTGGTTTATATTCTCGTTGTTTTAATTTTTAAATTTTAATATATTACGTATTCACAATTTTCTTGAAAATTTAAATATCCTAAAAATCAATCGATCGAACACAGCTAATGTCAATTCATAGGTCATTTCACTCTAATATTATAAAAACTATAACTACACTGTATTGAAACTGCTGAATGAACATTTTTTATGTTTTACTTTTGTAAGACGGAGGCAACACATATGAGTGTGTAGATTATTCTTAACTAAGTAAATTATTAAACAATAATTAAAATAAAAAATCACTTACATTTTGTTATTTTTTTCAAAACATCTGCAACTAACTACCAATTATATTAAAATTCTTAACATATAGGATGAAAATCAAAAGTTCAAAATATTCACAGAACCATTACTGTGCTGCTTTATAATATTGTTCGAAACCCTTGCAATAGACAAATACCTACAGGAACGCAGTAAGTGCTTTCAGTTATCATAGGCTTTATTATTATACACATACACGTTAAAAAATTTACTAAAGGCACATTTTTTCCCACATATGATACAACGGTGGTCGGTGACGGACTATGACAAACGTCTAATATAGTTCTGAGCTGGAATGTACGCGAGAACTATTCTATAGGACTAAAAGTCTAAACCAGTTACAGAAACAAGTTGTAGAAAATGACCTTCGCGTTGTGAGGATAACCTGAATCAGTAGGGTAAAATTATTAATTCATAGTTAAAATTTAAAAAATACTAATTTACAGCTAATAAAAATGTTAGATAAACTATTAAGTCGGCCAAGTGCCAAATAATTTAAAATTTACATTAGTAAATTCAAAAAATATCAATGCAGCTTCATTACAGTCTAGCTTAGAGTGCGGCTCAAAGACGAATATTTAGAATTTAAATGCGATCGTCTCCATTTGTTCGTCACAAATGGTTAGTGCAACTCTTTACTCTATAATAATCAGCGGTAATAAATAATCGGCAGTTTCAGATCCAAAATATTTAACTCAACTCAAAGTCTAAGCCACGTTTTATAAAACCAATGTAGTATTTATGTATCCATTTTAAATATAAAAATGAAGAACTACATAACAGTTTTCAAATAAGTGAATGTTGCTGTCTGTGTGTAAAAAAATGTTCTTATAAAAGTATTATATTTGAAGTATATGCCTGGAAGTAAAACGGATTATTACTAAATAAAATAATACAAAATAAAATACTTCGCGTTCGTCCGTACACAACGAGTAGAATAGACTAACTACGGATACGGGTGGCCAGAGATCAAAGACAGCACGCTGTGTCGCCCGGCGCCACGACGATAATAACTTAAAACACACATAATTGATAATTATTATTCATAACACCATCGAGTATACCATGGACAACAGGGTACACCGAATAATTAAATCACCCATATTACTCAGTACCTTATACATAAACTTGAATTCTGCAGTTTGCTGAACATTAAATTAGACTATTGCATCAGTCTCCCGCAGACCCACTTCTAAAATATGCATAGGGTGCTGAGCATATGCGTGTTCAGACTTTTGTGGCCGAGGGGGCACAACAAATTTTTAAATTGTGAGATCTATTTTTTTTTTTTTAGACATAAAGAAACATTCATTTTTTATGTTACAAAATTTACAATGGTAGGAATATTTTTTTAATTATGATCAAAAAGTATAACCATTGTCAAACAATAAAAATACTTTTTTCCCATCTATTACACAAGGTAAACAACATACAAATTGTAAAACCATTAACTAATCAGTAATAAATATTTTGAGTTTCTAACAAAATTTTAATTATTTTAACAAGTCGTAAAATATTTAAACACATTTTTGAAATGATAATCGGTAATTGGATATTTTCAGCTGATAAAACAATATTATCACAGATTAGATAAAATGTTATTTAATCTGTGATATCACAGCGCAAGACCTGGTAAATGTACATGCATGTACCATTGCATATTATAAAGAATTGATGAACATAATATAATCACTAATTAATAAATGCGTAACTAAAAAAATTACAATTAAACAAAATCTATATAGGTACTGCAAGGTAGATACACACCGCACGACTTTTTTTTTAATCCTGGTATGATTTTGTTGGTGGTACAGTTTGCCCGGGGGGGAGGGGCAGTGCCTACCCGGCCCCTCCCGTAAACACGCTTATGGTGCTGATTAATGTAGGTAACTGAGTTATAATGTACCCAGTTTTCGCTGTATTATATTATATACAGTATATACGACTCATTTAACTCAATGATATCTGTCCGTTCGTCTCACTAAAACCCAAAAACGGCATGACCGCTTTGAATATTATTTTTTTTTGTTTTGTTTGTAATTGACAAATGTCAAGGCAAGGTTTGCGTAAAGACAATTTTATGAAAATCCACCAGAAAAGAAGGAAATCCGGATGGAAAAAATACAACATTGGTGCCGTACGTCCAACGATAAAAAATTAAATTAAATAATAATATATTTTTGTTTATTTTAAGGTTGCTGTATTGGTTATGAATTATGATTGAATATAGTTTTAGACCTGTACCTATATTATATTTGGTCAAAACCACAGACTAAGATATAATGGACTGAAAACTAGCAGCTTATCAGTGGCCACGAATGCATGTACAAGAGGCAAGTGTAGGAGGTCGCAATGGGGACCCAGAATTCACAGCGCCATCTGTATAAAAACGCGGACTAAGATACAAAATTGATTACAAAAGCCAAATAAATCCACCGGTAGTGCTGAAATTTCTTAGTATGTTGAACCTTTTGGTGGCTGTCCCCCGATCCCCACCGACCATGTCGTTTTCAGTCCACTATATCTTAGTCCGTACTCAAAACTATTTAACTTAACTAGTAAAAATAGTATTCCCAAGGCTAATTTTTCGAGCGTTGTCCTGGGAAACTACACATGCACATCATAATAAAAACGTGTTAATAAGACGTACGCACATCGCGGGGGGGGGGGTCTGCAATGCACCGCAGGTGGATCGCCTATCTGAAAATATACTGCTCCCATACTCACAAGCATGTCTCACAGGCGACGCTGGAGGGCGGGACGGCTGTAATATGATCGAACACTAACTCACTGACTGATCCTAAATTATGATAGCTCGAGGCTTGCAATATTATACATTTTCACAGTATCTTCGTACCACCATTTAACTGTGCACTAAGATAGCATCATCCAAAATTCGCATTTCAAAGTGGTACTTGAACAAATATTTTGAGATTCAAGATGATCGATGAAAATTTTTAAATTTTGAACATCATACACCAAATATTAAATAAATAACGAATTGAACAATGTTTGAATCACATAGAGTTGGTACTGTTAACGAGCAACGAAGTGAACGGGATCAGTCAGTACTTTTATATTTTATATAGGTAGTAATAGTTTAAAAATTAATTAGATAAATATTGTTATTCAATTCTTAATCATTTTTAAATTAAAATATTTTCAACTTTTTTCTATAATTTAATATTTTATTATTTTAATTGTATTTATAATTACCTATTAAATAGGTAAAATAAAATAATTGAAACTATTTACAATTTAGTTTTTACCCTATTAAAATGTAGAGTCTGGTCTGGTGATTCTAATTACCCAATGATTTATTGATCAGCATACAAGTTATTCCTATTATATTTTTTAGCTATGAATTTCTAAGTTTTTTTCGGTAGACTGGATATATAAAAAAAAATAGGCGAGTGGGTACAGTATAATAGGCGTTGAACGGATTACTGTAATGAATTTGTTAAATTCGAATACAATAATATAAAATCTTAATATGCGATAAATCAAAATGTGTTTGGATAATAATAGCCCGTGTGCTCTGTCACCGTTTTAAACTTCGTCGTCGATCAATCACCACCGACGACCTACGTAATTCATGTGTATATATATTATGTACGGCAATGCTCAAAGGAAGTGGATAGGGTTGCTGTGCAAAAAAGCAGTGACTAGCGAATAAGGGGTTGTGGGTATTTTTGTGAGTGTATACTTAAGGGGGCTGTAGCGTAATCCATTTTAAGGAGTAAAAACTAGGCATTTTATATTTTAAGTTATAATGGGTCTTGTGAATGTGTTGAAAGTAAATGAACATTAGTGTGTGTAATTCGTAGTCCCGATCACGTTGTATAGGGGCATCATAATACGTCTGTAATTTTACCTATGCGCATGCACATGACACCACTTATTACTTTATAAAATTACAAACATTTTTTTTTAAATACTGCCAGTGACTTCAATCACTACGCTCAATGGGATGTTCCGATTTAAATTTTGAAAGCAGATTTGAATTCTCCTCTATATTGACTATGCTTTAACTATCGTACATTTTTCATATTTTATATCAATGTAAATACATTTCAATTATGAATATGATCTATTTTTACTAGAAAATTTTATTATTTTTACAGCATTAAAATCAGACCATCTAAAGTCTAACAATCTTGTCAAAGCGGAGGGTCTAAAAACGGTTATTTTTTGACCGACTGGAACTACCTTAATATAGTAATAAAATGGTAACAATAAGGTCTAGACGTCTAGTAACTAAGTTGTTGTATAGTAAAACAATTGGATATAATACACAACACTATCTACCACATAAAACACGAAATATAAATAATAATATACGGCCCTTTTGGTCCAACAACAAAAAATCTGTAGCGTACAGAATTATACAGAATTATAATGTTGTAATTATATCGTAAGCTATTTGAGCTGCACAATCATAACGTTGGCTATTATAGCCTATAAAATAGTTATAACGATAAAAGTAATATAAAATATTAAAATATGTAGCCCTTGTTTGATGATATAAAATTTATATATAATAAATAATTTCAATGATACACAATACGAATAAAATAATGTATGGCCCAACAGGGAATAATGTATAATCAATATTCAAATATTTAGTTACTTACAACTTTGTTGTGTGTGGTCTGGCCAGCCGCAACCTGTACGTCATATACTATATGATTTCATAAGATAAATAAAATAATACCATACGAGGTAGCAAATCGAGCAATCGTGCCTAAACAAGAATAATAAAACGTGGCGATTTTGCGCTCTCAAAAATAAATGGACTATTTCAGTGGCGATTAGCGCTCACGCAATTAATCCAATAACTCGATTGTGTGTAATAAAAAAAATTTGGCAATTCGTGCCCACAATTTACACTCAAATGTTCCACGGCGATTAGCGCCTGACAATTAATAATACAAAAACTAAAGGCGATTCGCGCCTGTAAAAAATAGCGTTGGCCGTATACCACGGACTCCTTAGAACTGACAACTTGGGCGGCCGCGTAAAATAATTGCGCACTGATAACGTTTTTGGGCACTTCTACTCATTACGGACAATTACAAACAACACAATTTATGAAAACTTAAAAGAATACAAATCTAAGATTTATCTGTGGTGCGTGTGTGATTGTGTGTCTGCGGTGCAGCGGTGGTGGGCGGTGATTATTGTTTATCAGTTCTAACAAAACGATTCTGAGCAAAGACTGTCAGCTTGTATTTCTAAGTATATTTTTGCGGTTAAGAGAACGTTAATAAAACGCTACACGGCCATTTGTTGTCTCCGTCTTACAAGTTTGTAACATGGAAAACGAACGCTCAACAGATCACGTTTAGCTCAATTAGTTTAAAAATTAGAGTGAACCGACCGATTATGAAACCTGATAGTAAGAACATTATCTATATTAATTGGAAGTGGATGTTTACGATAGTAATTTTTAGCAATTTATGCTGATATAATATAGCATAAATTAAAAATGCTCATAAATCACTTAAAATCTGAAATATCGTCAACAACCTACTCACAAACGCTGCATATTATAGCATATAGGTCACATTTTATGACCCACATTATAGGTCGCTTCACTCTAATTTTTAAACTAACGGAATTAAACATGATCGGCTGAACGTTTATTTGTTATGGTACACACTTGTAAGACAGAGACAACAAATATGTGTGTAGGGTCCTTTTAATTTAATTTGTTTTTACTATTTAATATTAAATATACAAAATATTGTAAAAAACAGTTTGGAATTTTGGAATGAGTTATGAATATAAACCGTTTATTTAATAATATTTATGTAACACTTCAATATAATATATAGTTTTAATTTTAATACTCTATATTCGATGATTAATAGAAGTATTGTACATGTGCTCAGATTCTATAACTCAACACTAAACACATACACGACTGTCTGGTTTCCTATGATGAAAAGACATAATGTTAATATGAATATTGAATATAATATTATTAAAATTATAATATATATTAATATTATAAAATCAAGGAGAGACCTAATATGATCTATTACAGTATTACATGACCATGACGTAGTGTTTTAAGTATTCTAATATTATCAATTTGTAGAATAATTACTTTGAGAAAACGATGAGTACTGAGTAGTTATTTAATTAAATACGTCAAATAATCACACACACAAGACACCGTTTAAAAAAAATGTCTATATTATATCTTCCAATCATTTATTCTTAACACGTCATAACCAATATAAGTATCAGTCTTGAAAAAGAACAATACGATGTGAAGATGAAGTAAATTTTTTTTAACGATATATTCTACATACATACATACATATTCTACAACGATATATTCTACATACCTATAAACAATAATTTGAAACTCCAGTTCCGTGATTGCCTTGATCGCCGCTGACACATTGTTTATTGGATTGAAACATAAAGTTTAAAATTGATTTTTTAGTTTAAAATGTATAAAATGTTTAACTTTTATAACTAAGGATTGGAAATTTAAAACAAATTTTCACGTAACCAGAAAATCTCAAAATTATGAAAACACAGTTTTTTTTCATTGTTGTTTTATGTTTAAATTTAGACGAAATTACATATTAAATAACCGAGAATAACGATTTTAGTTATTTTGATGTAATTTTATAATATTAATTCAACTTACCGGCTACCGTATTAATGATAACAATACATTAAAGTATTAAGTATCCACATTGACAAACCGTCTCTGCGCAGTATCGTATTTCGTATACAATTATATTATATCATTAAATTCAAATTTAATACCATCCATTATACAGTGGCCCACTTGTAACCTTCTGTACAGCAAAATGACATACACTTACCCACCTTTTTTTTTATATGTATTTACATTTTTAAATGTTGACAATATTTATCAAAATAATGAATATTAGCAAGTTATTTTTTAGTTATAAATTTATGAAATGTTCGAATTTTATAAATAAGGGGTCTAAGGATTGAAGTCTTAAATCAAGGTTTCACATATTATTAATTTATACTTATTGAGTAGGTTATAATGTAACCAGAAAATCTAAATAATCTAAATATAAATATATATTTTTTTATAGATATTTTTTATTCAAATTTGAACGAAATTATATATTTAATCGAACTTAAACAATTTTAATTATTTGTTGTGGTTAAAAAATATTAATCATGGGGTCTTGATACTTTTAAAGTTATCATATTATATTGTATATACACGGTGATTTTTTTAAATGCCTAAATGTTTTCGACCAAAATTTAATTCAACCTATTGTATTACTAATATATTGAGATAAATTAATTTAATATCAATAATGTCATAAAATATACTTAGTAATATAGACTGACGGGGAACAGAGTGGCTGAGCGGACCAAGGCGTCGTTGAGGCGCGCACCGACGTCGGTTCGATCCTAGCCACGGGCGGCATTTTTCTTCGGGCCGTCCGGAGAGAGGATGCCGCCATCCCCCCACCCGTGCATGTCAGAAACCTACAGGTGTCCAACTCGAAAATTCTGCCAAACCAAAAAACGTGTTTCAACCAATCGTTCAAACCGTCCTCCCCCCCCCTCCCATTATAAAATAGCTAATGGCCATAGTTGCCTAATGGCAATAATAAAAAAAAAAAAAACTGACTGGCAGTCTTTACTCAGACTCGTTTTTTGTAGACAATAATAATATATTATATTGTTAAATTCAAATTTAACACATCCATAATCCATTACGGTAATCTATTTGAACCTTATAATATGTAGGTACATCAGCTGAGCGGTACCCAACGCCCACCTTTTTGTTGTTGTTTTTTCCCCAATTATTAAGAAAAGTACTGGAAATTATTTACTTCTGAATTCTAAAGTACCAATTAAGTAATTCACTTTCCTATCAAAAAATTTCGAAGTTGAGAGTTGAAGCATTTTTTCTATCATAAGAAGTCTAAACTAAAAAGAAATAAAATACACACATCATTGTAAAATCAATACATTTATCGATCCATTCAGAATTTAATAAATAAGTGGGCAAGGGTTATTCTGTGCAATTGAAAGTTGCATGAAAGTTTGTCTTGTTGTATCTAATAAATAAATGTAAAATCTTATTTGTAATATAACTGTCACCATTATTTTTAATAATAATTTTATACAAATATCCATATGTTTATGGTTTTGTAATATTACAGTCAAACGAAAAGCTTCAACCTAAACCGGTCCCTATGATAAAATAATAAATATTCATGATTAAGTAATATTTATATTAAAACTAAACACGTCCAGGTAGAAGGTAAAATGATATATTATCATTTATCACTGTATGATTTTGGTTTGCTCAGTAGAAGTGGCTCGAGGCACAATTTTTCTTGTTTACAAACAATAATCTAACTCTAGCATACAAAATAGAAAAACAAACAGGTATTTATCATGTACATATTAAAATGGAAACCTTTCGTCAACCCTAGAGGTTGACAACATAGCAATTTTATGTGGCCAGGGAGTACAATTTATAATTTGTATAAAAAAGACATTATATATAAAAACTACGAATTTTAGATAGTATGGACTGGAAATGTCAGATTAAAATGTTTGTTTTTAAATACCTTGTTAAATTAATATACGTAAAAGTTATGAACTTAAATAAGCTAAATTTGATATAACTAAGCATTTAAGGTACACCTAATGAAACTTTGGCCAGTGAAAAATGTATATTTATTTTTGGCACTTGACACAAATGTTTGTGGCCCCTGGTTAAGGATACCATTAGTTTAAATTATTTTTAACAGTTTGAAAGATTTGTGCGGCCATAATATATCAACTAAAGCAAAACGGAAAACGCTGTTAGATCCACTATGAAAGATAGGTATGTCGACTAATACAGATCTTATTAGTTGGGTTACCTATATCTAAATTACGCATATTCAAATCAACAATTTTTGATCAATTTGCACCGAATATTGGTTAGATGGAGTATTATAACAAAAGTGATGGGTATAAGTTTATAACAGCTATTATATATAAAAAACAAAGCGTATTGCTGAAACTTATAGACTCGAAAAATACTCGACCGATGTTGACAATTCAAGGAAAGTATATTATATTGGGCACATATTTTTATGTAAATACTAAATACATAATTTTATTGAATGAAGATTTCATAATTCTGTCAAAAAAATAACACGTTTCATAACGCCCTAATTAAAATAAAACGTATTCTTTATTTCATATTTTTGCATGTTTTGAAGTAAATGCATTTTCTTAAATATTTTACGAATAAGTATATATATTTTGTATTTTAATATTTATCTATTCATAGGCTTATTGAGAATAATCATAATTTTGCGTGAATTTTATGCAATATATCGTAAATCGTAATAAACATGGTCGTAATAAATAAGAATAAATTAGTAAATGATTTTTGTTATAGATGTTTTCTTATGACATCAATTTTTTAATAATATCAATTACTTATCTATATAATATAGTAGAATTAATAGTAAAATAATATTAATACATAATAAAATAAATATTTATAAATATCGTGTCTTACAATGTGCATTCTATAATTTTACATAATTCAAAAATAGTGTTTTTACAGGGTCTGACTGCCGTTAGTTTTCAAGAAAAGAGCCTTGGAAATTACAAGCTGTTTACGGGAAAAATAATAATTTGGAACCGTTTACCCCTTTACAAAGATCCTAGAGTTTTGTGAAAAGAGTGATTTCCCGAATGGGCAACGAAATGTATAATCGTATTATAAATGGACATTTTCAAAACCAAAAAATTAAAAATATATAAAGTTCTATTTTTGTTACGTGATATTCAATAAAAAAAATTTAAAAATATGCATTTTTAATTATTCCGGGTAATTTCCAGCGGAACAATTTCAAGTTGAAACGATAGAGAAGATATTACTTAAACACATTAGATTGTTTTTTTTTATTCATGGACACCGACTAGTCCAACACGTTGTTCTTCCATTTCGATAAATAAAAATCTCACAGTAATCATATCATAATAAATCATACGAAAAAAAACCGGACTAGATGCCTATAATAACCGTCCAGTGTTTAAGCACGTTAATCGATGCAAAAGCGTATTGCATTATTATTATAAAATATTTAAAATACCTATAAATTATAATATGGTATAATTATTGGTCTTTATTCTTTAAACGATTCTCAAAGTAAATCAGATAATAAATTATAGTGTTTTTAATTAACATTTAAAATGAAAGTAACTAATAAAAAAATGTATGGGTAATTTGAAAAGTATAAATGTTAAAAACCTTAATTGTAAATTGGGTATTAAGAAGAATTATTTTAATGCCCAAAGCTATATTATAATATTGTATTCAATATTTTGAAAAGTTTAAAAACCAATAAACGTAAAACTATTTCCCGTTTTTTTATAAATTCAAATTTACTTTTAACGTGAATTATATTTGAAAATATGTTTGTGTTAATTTAGATATAATTTAGTGTTCACCTAGGTAGTATTACTTATCAGTTATCGGATATCGCATGACTAGATTGTCTAGGTTGATCATAAAGTATGCTATTTGGAAAAATAAGTAAATGAGTGCCTGGTAACAGGTAATATGAAAATGTCTAATTACATATCAAATGATTATTCTAAAAACATGTCACATAATACAATTAAATGATATTATTACCTATGTTACAATTTATATCAACTTACCTACTTGATCTTCATAATATTGATCATTATTTTACTTTTACCCTGTATAATTATGGGAAAGCATAAAACAAACCTATATGGGAACCTTGTGTATAATATACAAAACAGTATCAGGAGTGGCGAGTGTGGCATTCCCATGCCTTTCCAATAGAAATGATGGTGTTATAACTATTACCTAGTTACTAGGTCGCGATACGTCTTATTTTTAAAATAAAAAATAAGTTCA
>NC_042496.1:4336589-4338095 GCF_005508785.2 Acyrthosiphon pisum | reverse complement strand
GTGGGTCGCGAAAAATGTGGGCCTAAAAAATTGGGTCGCGAGTCCAAAAAAGTTGAAGACCACTGACCTAGTACATTTAAAATGAATACTTGTCGTAGTAATAACAAAAACACAAGTGAGGTAATTTATTGGAAAATAGAGGGGTTTAACCCCTAACCTCCCCCTGTGCACGCCACTGGGTATCCATAAGTAAAAATGTATCTGATCTCCGTCCAGATTATGGTTTTCTGACGCAGATCATGTATCGTGGTCAATTCCCTTAAATCGTGTTTAGTTATGGTTGATTTTTCAGTTGTCACTGTTACTTAAAAATCTCACTATTAAAAATATATAGATATCCCATGTCAATTAATCAAAAGCTTTATATAAGGATTGATGAAACTTTTAACACAACAATAAAATTTCATTTAAAAAACACAAAGTATACCTAATATTAAAAATAAGACGTATGAGTAACCTATATGAAACCTTGTGAAATCAATCATTATTACCATTTATTAGAAGTTTACCCTAAAAAAATTAAATGTCCCATTGTCTTAGTTGAAAATAAAATGACCCAAAACATTAACATTAACGTCGTCGTATATTTTGATCCCACGTTAAATTCTATCAGCTTGTTTGAAGTGTTCGTAGTAGATTTTAATACATTTTTGACTGTAAGTGATTTATCCTTATCAACTATAATACAATGATGTAATCAAACATGTAACGATAAATGTGTTACAGCAATGAACTACATTATATCTTAAAGATTTAACGATGGACTAAAAATATTTAAATTTTTGAAAACGAGTTAGTGACTTCTTCTTCTGGTTTTTACGCTGACTTTACCGGAAATATCACCGGTACCTATGCGACCAGTTACCAGTTACGTCACTACATTGGTGTCTGTTTGATTACCTAATAAAATATCTATATGATTAAATTTCAGCTAAAATAATGCATTAAACGTATAGAAAAAATAAAAAAATCTTATACTAGTATCGTAACTACTATAACTAGTATATATCATACAATTTTTAGATTTATAACTTAGAATTTACAATAGTATTATAATACAAGAATTGTATTATGTATTATGTATAATATACCTATATACAGTGTATTCCCGTTAAGAGGTACCACTAAATATTTCAGTTCGATGACCTTGTATTGAAATGGAGTTTTCGCTGAATGACAGATAGTACTTAAATACACATTTTCAGATAAATTTCAAATTTTCAACACTTTCGATTCGTGCATGCGTGATGCAACTTACTTTTTTTTAAATGGTAACATCAATTTATTTTACATATTCGGATAGAGTATTTTGTTCTACACAATTTATGTATAAAAAGTTTTTTTCTAATTACCTACAAAATTAGTATATGAAATTTAACGTTGGAATTTAATATTTACGAGTAATTCGTTTTTGAAGAAATTTACTAAATTCAATTTATTGTTACTTATTAATATCTAATATTGTTTAAATACCTATTTGCACCACAGGTAAGATAGTAAAATTAA
>NC_042496.1:4173111-4336480 GCF_005508785.2 Acyrthosiphon pisum | reverse complement strand
AACAACTTTTTATACATAAATTGTTTAGAAAAAAAAATACTCTATCCGAATATGTAAAGAAAAATTGATGTTACCATTTTAAAAAAAGTAAGTTTTATCGCGCATGCGCGTTTCGAAAGTGTTAAAAACTTGAAATTTATCTGAAAATGTGTATTTAAGTACTATCAGTCATTCAGCGAAAACCCCATTTCAATACAAGCCACAAGGTCATCGAACTGAAATATTTAGTGGCACCTTTTAGCGTGAACACACTGTATATTATGGGTCTGGTAAAAAACATCAACAAGTACAAAATGTCGGCGGGTCAATATATCGACGAGTACAGATTATCGAAAAAAAAAAGATTACATTTTCTAGTTTAACGTTAAGATAAAGTGAACGGTATTCTTTTGGATACTCTGTAATTGCTTTTGTATACGCAGATAACGATAAAATAGTAACGAGAGGATAGAATCCAAAACGTGATACGAAATCATGGAAACGTTCCAGTTATATTATTTTTAAGAGGAACTGCTTACAATATGACATTATAATTTTATTTTATTTATATCCTAAAATATATTTTTTTTTATTTACATAATTTACTTACATAATATTTCTTTTTATTTAATTTGTTTTCATATTGACTTGTCGACATTGTAATTTTTCGATATATTGACCTGTCGACATTTTGTACTTGTCGATATACTGACTGTCGACGTTTCAACCGGCTCCCATATATTATATATTTTACATATTACATAGGTATTATAAAATATATAATATTTATATTTCAGAAAATAATCATAAAATATTTTATTTCATTATATAAATAAAATACACTAAATATTATAAAACAATATGATAAAGTATATTATTTATTACTATAACCCGTCCAGTTCTTGGAAACCGCCACGGTTTAAAAATTACAGGCGTCTGTAATTTCAACAAAATACTACTAACAATTTATTTTTGAAGGTGACATGTGGTTCCCAACACATAAAATTAATATTATGGAAATTCTAACCGACACTGACGTCCAAACGTATTAAAACCTCCGATCTGTTTAGATGTGTGACGTCACGGAGTGTGAACTGGATAGGTTATAACTTATAAGTTATGACTATGTTTATTGTTTAATATATGATCATATATTATAATAAAATAATATACAACATTTGAAATTTTTTTTGTTTTATTCGTTCATTTTTTTGATAATTGTAACATAATTTTTACTATACATTTTCAATAAAACAAATTCAATGAATCAATTTTTAAATATCATCGATAATAGGTAATATTGACACCTAGTTGTTCAAATTGTTTAGAGTGCACTAAATTCACTATTTCTGTCAAATGATTTACGACACATTTACTGACCATTCTGAGGTGCTCATTGGCTTGTAATTTTTAAGTTTATTTCTGTATAAAAAGTACCAGATGAATCCAATGACCATACAGATGATCATTGTTATAAAGTAACCGTCCACAAAAACTTCACAACTTCCGCCGTTTACAGCACATACCTGTATGCATTACAATTAACATGCGTCATAATATATATTGTAATTATATAAAAATTCTGAATCTTCAGTGTTTTCATTTATCAGTTAAATATAAAAAGTATAGCTTAATAACGAATACAAAATTAGTAAAATAAATTAAATGAAACATACAAATATTAATCATATTGTACTAATAATTATATCTTACACTTTTTAAATCTGGTGTGAGGCAACTGTTTCGGATGTCGTTTGAGCATGTACTAAAAGTTAGAAGAGCGATCATTTTTAGAACCAAAGTATTAGGTATTAACCATCCCAGAAAATAAAATGTATTATATAACGCCATGTACGTGCCGCCAAAACGTGGATCGCTTGATCGACAGAAGAAAGCGTATAATGCTAATAACATGAAAAAACTCAGCATCTGAAAACAAAAATAACAACAATAATAGTTATTATTCATTATTTTTTTTTTCAATCAACATAAATAACTTTTTAATTTTATGTGTCCTATTCTGTGGTATATTAATTTGTTATTTTCGAAATAATTATTGATATTTACATTGAGTTATTAAAGTTCTCCAACAAGAATTTTTCTTTTTGGACTTTAATATAGTAGGTACTACTATTAAACCACCGCAGTTCAACTTCTATTTCTAGTCAATGTCGAGGTTTAATTAATGCGAAAACGTTAAGTGTATTTTGAAACAACTAAACATCAAACGATAAAATAAACAACATTTTAATATCCTCTCTCTTTTATCAACGCAACATCTCACCATGACTTTACTTCAGCCTAAAGAATGTGCGCATTAAATTATTATGAAATATATGCCTAAATCTAAGTATTGGTGCTTACTTACCGTATTTACTGCAAAAATTAATGTTAATGAGAAATAATAATAAATCGGTACTTTTATATCTCCATTATTATTTATTAAGCTCGGAGTGTAGTAAATCAATACCATGTAAGTAATACTCCAAATCAATCTGAAATGTAATTAATTCAAAAATTTTATTTTTACTGCCTAGTGACTACTGTACTCATTTAAGTTTATATAACTTTCATTTAATGTGAATAGTCAAAAAAGTTTTTAAAATACTAGTTTATGATCATTGTACGTTACAATACCCAAGTAATGTAGCTCAAGAAGGCAGCCACTAGAAGGCAAGTAAGTAGGTATATATCTGTCATAAATGATAGCATATAAGAACAACTAGACTCTATATTTAGAGGGAAGTGCTAAAAATATTAGCGCCTAAAATGCATTTTATGAGACTTTTAGGATCGTCTTCCCCTCAACTATAGTTACACCCACGCGGCCACGCCTGTGAGATTAATTTTTAAAACGATATAATAATATGTTGTATTATATTAAGTTTTGAACGATGAGTATAGGTCGCAATAAATGCCTAAAAATATTATAGATAATATAAATAAATTAGGTATGTTATACACAGTGATTCACCTAAAGCATGCTCGCCCCCCCCCCCCCCAATTAATTTAATAATAAATTTATTGAAATTCTTTTTTTTTTAATTTTTAGGGGTATATTTATTGACCTTATTTTTAAATACTTAGATTTTGTATACCATTTAAGTAGTGTCTCGTGATAATACCAATTTAATTTATTAAAAACACCTTTTTTTCCTGTAAGTTGTTATGTATTTTCTTGAAAATGTTAATGTATCCAAATCGAAATTCTAACGAGTTAATTTGAGGTTTTTAACTAGGCGAACTAAGTATAATAGGTTCATGATAACATGTTCGGAAGATATGATGATTTTAAAATAATCAATAGTTAATATTAATGTGTCAACATCTTATATTTTATCAAAATTGTCTGAATATAATAAATAGGTTTAAAATACTAAATTAAATATGACATATATTTTATAGTTTTGTACAACCATTTTTAGTAAATACCTATTATACTTGGTACTTATATACATTTTAATAACTCAAAAACTACTATACTTGTTCGAATTTTGATTTAGATACATCAATATTTCTTAGCTTTAATAAAGAAGTTTGTATCGCCATAGGACACATTCTTACATGGTGTAAAAATCAAAGTATTTAAAAATATAGACCTTAAGTATACGAGAAATTTCCAAAAATTTGAATTTTAATAAATTCATTATTCAATGAAAATAATAAGACAAGTATGTTTACGGCGTGTCATTCTGGTTAGCATATTGAGCTTACTCGCACTAATTGAAATTAATAATAATATAAATAAATCTAAAAATTTTTCCATTTAAGATTTAACCGATTAACAACAAAAACTAATTATAGTACAATCGATAAGGTTATATTTTATCTACCTGATTGGTGTCATCGTCAGATAAAGATCCATCGGTTTAGGACCAGAAATGTATTTGGATACGAAAATTGGCATGATAAATTTTACAGCATACATGCCGGTTTCTATTATCATAATGTCATCTTTAGATATCCCGGCATCGATTAATTTCAAATCCGATGCAGTGTCCATTCCAGAAAATCCAAACTATTATGATATAATACATTAATACATATTAGGTAATATGATGTTAATAACGTATTATTGAAGCCTACAAAAAACGTCATAACATTTTAATGCAACTGAATAATATTCACCCTTGCTGTTAGCAATGCTATTGCTAATAGTCTTATTTTAGGCTTCTTTAAAATGTCCCATAGCAGTTTATAATTTTGAAAAACGCTGATCTTTACGTGGTCCAATTCTAATTTATTATCTTTCTCCTTTTTAAATATACCAATTAATGTAGTTATTAATAAAAATATAATGCTCCACAAATATATAAAAGCTAGAAAAAAAATACCAAACAACAATTTGTATATTATTAACTATACATTTCAGTATCTATAGGTATTAGTGTGCATATAGAGCATGACATTTAAAGAAATCAATAAATAATGTAAGATAATAAGTTCATTATAAAACAGTTTATTATTAAGTATTTAAACATACTTCCCATTAGGATTTATCACAGTGGTCACAGACTCAAAAACGTTTTCCTAATCACTCATTTAAATACAATTTTGCCCTACCATCGAAATATAAAAATGTTGATCCCACGCTGCAAACAAATCTTTTATAATAAACAATAATAATAAAGTGATCCATTTTCTAAATTTTTTTTTTTTTATCATTTATTAGAAGATATACAATCTGTAATATTATTTACAATGAGAATATGAGCGGAATTTACAATGACTGTGACAGCGTGAGGGGAGTAGCTACCCAGCAGTAATACTTGACGTGAAGTTAGATTTTCTAAAATCTAAAGAAACTTTAGTAAATCTGATTATGTCACACATGATGACAACCGAATATTGTGAAAAAAAAAACTTATAAAATGGTGGTAAAAATGTAATTATAGATATTACAAAAAACATAAATATACCATTCATATAATATGAATAATGGGGGACGGAGTGGCCGAGCGGACTAAGACGTCGGTTGCGACGCGCATTGACGCTGGTTCGAACTTGGCTACGGGTGGCATTTTTCTTCGGGCAGTTATGGTATCCGGAGAGAGAGGACGCCATTCCCCACCCGGGCATGGCAGATACCTACGAGTGCCCACTTAAAAATACTGCCAAAAACAAACACACGCGTGTTCAAAACCTACAGTAACCTCCCCATAGTTCCACAGGCTAATGACCTCAGTTGTCGAAGCCTCAACCAAAAAAAAAAAAAAATATATAAATAAATAATATTTAATATTTTTAATGATTATAATATTTCCAAAATGTATAGTACTATACATTAGATTGTAGCCTGTAGGTGTATATTTTTAATTTTAATTTTATTTTGGTTCAGATTAATTTAACGACAATCATGGTCGATGTTGATTTTTGGTGACTAATGAGTGATAATTAGATGGATATTGTCATCAATTCACATTTTATTGACTTGGATTGTTATGCAACTACATAAAATTAGATTCTATTTTCTACATAAAACAATTAAGTGCAAATAAGTAATAAGTAATTAGTAATAACAATATAACATACACACATTTTAGTCTCTATAAATATACGTACTTTGCAATGTCATTAAACCACCAGTGGTAGGCATAACTCGAAAATATTTATTGTTGAAGTCCTCAGATACCAGCAGAATTGGACAAACTGAACCAATAAACATTCCAATTGGTAATCCAGTAGCATTACACGTAGAAGCATAACCCACGTTATTTCTGTAGAAAGATAACATTTTAAATAACAGTGGGAAATCACATTAATAAAAATATTGTTCATTTTTTTTATCGATACGAAACAGAAACTAACTAAATAAAATAATAGAATAAATTGAGTGGATCAAATTATATTACACACGATTCTATGTAGTGTTAGGATTACCAAACAATTTAAAAGATTTTTTAGAGAGGTATACTTATTATAAATTACACAATTTTAAATAATTTTAAGTTAATAGAATTAACAGAAAATACAAAAAATTAATTGTTTAAGCTTTAAAGTACAATTTGTGTTATAACTTAAAATATGTAATCTATAGGTAGAAGTATAGAACTATTAGAACTATAAACTATTATCCGATTTCTTAAAATGTTTAAACTGTTTTAAATACGTTATAACTCATAAGTCATAACTATTATAATTTATAAGTCTAATAAAACTTATTATTGCCCAAAACCAATATTTTCCTTGTTATTCTTTGAATTTAAAATAATAAAATCACTAACTTTTTCAACATGGTTAAAGACCAACCGTCAACGACAATATCTTGAATTGCGGAGAGGACATTGATAGCAAATACCACACATACGATCATCGTTAGGTTTGGCTTCCCAGATTCGGGCAACCAATCATCGATATTATTTGCCGTATACATCAAAATTGTCCCTATAATAATCAGATTGTCTTTCAATAAATGATAATAATAAAATAAATGCACAAAATTGTAAAATATTACAAATACAATAATTATAATGATATATACACACAAATCTGGTAAAAATTGAATTGAAAAACATTCTTAAATTTCTGTTTAAACTTGAGTAAAATATAGGTAATATACCATTACAAAGCTGGTACATACCTACTAAATATTGAAGAGGTAATAACCAAGATTTTCTTCTTCCAATCCGTTGTACGTATAATGAGTCTACTAATGGGGCAAATAAAACTTTCAATGTATAAGGCCAAAGCACAATACTAAATAAAGCCTAAATTAAAACATAATATTTTGACACTTTTATAATATTCTATAGTATTAAAATTTATTAGAAGTATGCAACTTTTATATTTAAATTTATTAGTTGAAAAGTTACCTGTTCTTCATAAGTCACCATTTTTCTACTCTGTAAAATGATTGGAAGAGTACCGGATAAGCCTATTGGAAATCCCTGTAGAACGTAAAGCAATAACAACAAGTTGAAGTTTAACCAATCTCCTTTCAGATTAGGTGTGTTTGGCATAGTAGATTTGTTAGCTACTACAGCTTCCTCGGGATCGCATTTAGTTGTGTATGGTTTATTCATGATCAAAAATTGATTCTACAGAATAACTTAACACCCCTGGTAAAGAAAGAAAATATCAAAAACAAACAGAATAGTCTACAAAATAATCAACATAGATATTCAAAAAGATTAAATTATATTGTCCGACTTTTAACAATCCACGGGTGTCAGCTGGCTTACAATAACCAGATTATCGGGAAATCAATAATTCAGCAGCTACTTATTAGAATTTTGATTTGGATAGGTACAATTACATATACAAGAACGTCATCTGCTAATTAATTTGCAGTAAAAAAGGTTAGTATAGCCACAGGACACTCTTTAGTAGTAGTATACAAAAAAATATCAGGAATTTTAATATAATATGGTCTTTAGGTATACTTAAAAATTCTAAAAATCAGAATTTAAATAAATGTATTTTTCAAGGATAAAATTTGGTGAGCATTTGTTCGTTCACCAAAATGTCAAGTAAATTTTGTATTTCATTATGGGGCCCTCTAAAAAACTGATCCATAGGCCTTGTTGTGTCAGGCCGACAATGACCATATACAATATACATGATATACCTTTTATTTTATAGATCATTTTTTTAAAATGTTCACTATTTAAAAGTACCTAATATAAACACTCACGAGACTCGACGGTTATACTTAGTTTTATATAAAAATAATAATTGAATATATTATTACATAATAAATAATATTAAGAATTTACTAATGAATTGAAACCCGTAAAACCAGTATAAATCTATTTTAAATGTAGGTAGTATAAACTGTAAACAAATATGGTCGATAATATTACCATATACTTTCAATAAAAATAGATAATTCAAATTAAAACATATTTATTAAGTTTCTCCTAGTCACCAAAAATTATATTTTACAGGTTACCTTATTAATTTTAAAGTAAAAACATAATATTGTACCTATAATATTGGTATACACTATGCCTGTATTTTATTTTGAAATCTATCTGCGCAATTGACCAATATCAATTTATAAGTTATAACCATAGGACATTTATTAGCACAATATTTATATAAGTACCTATAACTTTTTTACCTAGTTTAATTTAATATTTTTATCTGTATTTTCTACTCAATAGTCAATTGGCACACTTAAATTGTAATTACCAATTTTATAAAAACTATTACTAGGTATAACTTATTTATGTTTCTGTATTTAAAGTTTCACATTTTTATTTCCTTCTAGCCATTATAAATTATTCATATTAATCATTTAACCAATCGATTTACGCTTAAGAGTCTATAAAAATCCTTTAAACGTATTGGAAAATCTAATCAGTCATGTGATTAGTGTACCTATCGTATAAAATATTTAGATTTTCTTTGAAAGTTGTAACTCAACAATTACTCAAAATATACAATAGGTAAAATAATAATAGGTATAATATAACATTATTGTATATAATATAGGTGTATTAAACAATATTTAAATATTTAAAAAAAAATAGTCGTATCCCGTAAAGGAACATTTTTTTGATTTTACTTTAATAAGTACGTAAAATATTGTTAGCCTACAGTGTGAAATCAAATTATACTTGTTACCATCTACACAGGTACTTACCGTATACCTAATATGGTCACACAAGTACTCAACATTGAAAATCCTCACTGTTTAATTTTTTGATCACAGAAAATTACTTTTTATTACATAATTTTTTTTTATTATCATTGCAATTTCCTTGTATGAAAGCTAATAAATTATATGACAATATAATATTATCGTTGAGACGATTAATAATTGAAAATGGACATTTTAAATATAACAATCTTTATGAAACTATTTTGAAATAACATAAATACTTGAGTGTTTTTCGATAACTTGGGTACTCTTGAGAAATCGATGTGTAAAAATAATTAACTCTTGGCACGTAAAAATCGAAATGTATTTTCACAATATTCACAATATTCGTTTGTTATCTCCCGTTAATTAACGACGAGTAGGTACATACAATCCCATGATCAGTGCAAGCGCATGCTTCGAATGCTTCGATGAAGTCCCGCTCGACACGCGATAAAAGATTAAACGTTCCTACTTGATGTAGTTGAACGGTTCAAAATTTATTATACAGCGAATGATGAAATTAAAACGTATTCCTACCTAGTTTTTTATTCGTACAGAAAATCCGGTTTTAAATAAAACGCATAGAGAGTGGTTACTGCAGTGAGTTGACCTGCATAATACCGTTTTGGGGATCGACTTCTTGATGAAACTTTTTAAAATTATAAAATGTATAAAATAGAATTAATAAATAAATCACTAAGACATTTTATATTAAGCACAATATAGTATTATATTACAAATGCAAAACACTTGCCGTGGTTCAATTAACACCAATAGCCCTTACCAAATCAATCCCTTACCAATAGCCGCAAATAGTGTTTGAGTTTAGGGGGGGGGGGGAGTAAAGTCCGACTTTGATAATATTGAATAAACTTTAAACTTTTTTGGGGGGCTTAGCCTATGCCCTTACCACTGTGAGGTGATAATGCTTAGAGAAGTTGTGCCTCGCAATAAATAGTTGGATTATACCGTATCGGCTACCACTAGGCTATTTTTAAGATATTTGTATGTACCATAAATGTTCTAATTTGTTAATTTTTTTTCTAGTTTATGTTTGATATAATTTTTGTAACTCGGTAAAAAAAAATATTAAGTGTAATATAACGTTCTCAAGTTGTTTTTACAAGAGATATCGAAATATATGGTCATAACATTTTAAGTGTTTAAATTAAAATGTTAACGAATTTGATATTATTTTCTTTTATTAAAAACAATAGAATTTTCAATCTGTACACATAATACAAAAAATTAATAATCAGATTTTATAGATGACATGATGAGAAAATCACCCATTGGCAATACCCACGCATTTTGAACTGAGTGATATGTTTTGTTAATTTGAAAGGGTAGACTTAGTCAACTGCTATTGTGATTACTGTGATAAGTGGGTTTAAGATTGATTTCATTTCATTTATAAAATAGGAGACCGACTAGGAGAGCTGATTTGTCCAAATAAGAAAATTATGGTTGTTTATGGTTGTATTATGCGACTGTAGTTATTAGCATGCTGACTTTTCCGGCTTTGTAATATGGTTTGGATTATTTTGATTTTCATGTTCAGAGGTAGGTATTACCTATTCTATAATTTGTATTCTGACCAGCGTACAAATATATTATCACACAGGACTCAGGGATTAATTTTGAGATGGAGTTGCAATTAATGAATTTAATGGGTGACGGGTGTTTCGGCGGGCCGCGGGCGCATAACTAGTTTATTGACTGTTGGCGAGGACTGTAGCATGGATACATAGAATGATTCAATGTAATTATTAATTATGATGTACCTAGTTAACATTTAAAACATGGACACCAGAAATACCACAAATATATCTTTATTGGTATTATTCTGACGAGGTAAAATTAAATAATTTTAAAAAATAACTAAAAAGAAACAATGTATACACCAATTAAGCACTATACTTGAGAAACACAAAATAACAATTTAATAATTAATAGCATTTTATAATATAATTTTAGTATTAGGTAATGGGTAAAGGTACTGTTATTGGGCCGATGATACGTGACTGTGTCATTTAGAGATATACTGAAATTGGTCTTTTCAAATCAACAATAAAATGTGAATTATTTTTTGATTGAAGAATTTTGTAATGGCTCTTAAAAATAGCATACCAAACAAATCCAATCGTCATACAAATGGCTGCTTCAATATAGTAACCGTCCAAAATTGTCATGCAATTATGGCCCTGTTTTGTACAAATCTAAGAAAATCATAACAAATATTTTATTACAATTGTGCAATATTTAAACAAATAAATTAATATTACGTTGGTAAATAAATACAAATTAAATGAATTCAAAATGTCTTACATTTTGAAAATTGGTCGTAGAACAACTACCATAGTCATCGTTTGAACACTTATTGAATGTTAAAACATCAACCATTTTTAAAATAACAGTGTTTGGTATTACCCATGATAAACTTCGAGCTGTATTCAATAATGTTAAGTAAGTGCCTCCAAATCGAGGATCACTAATCTTAATGAAGAAAGATAAATGTGTAATTATCATGATGTCAGCCAGCAGCTAAAATACAAAAATCAATACTTATCAGTCATCTTATGGTATGATAATGTAAATAATATTATATATTTCTTCATTAAAAACAATTTTTACATTTATAAATATAACCCCTAATGATCAATAAACTTATCCGTATGTTATTAAATGTCAGACGTACTTCATTTATTGTAAATATAAAACCTAAG
Organism: Acyrthosiphon pisum; assembly: GCF_005508785.2. Classification (NCBI taxonomy): domain Eukaryota; kingdom Metazoa; phylum Arthropoda; class Insecta; order Hemiptera; family Aphididae; genus Acyrthosiphon; species Acyrthosiphon pisum. Next base: position 4,325,188 of record NC_042496.1, on the reverse strand, counting down.
ATAAAATAATAATATATTGGTACATTCACAACTCCATTATTTTTAATCAAAAACGGCGTATAATAAATCAACAGAACATATGGTACACTCCAGAGTAACCTGAAACACAAACATAGTCTTCTTAAATGAAAATCAAAAAAGGCGGGTAAGTCGTGGATGTCGCTCTGCTGTACAGTAGGTTACAAGTGGGTTACTGTAATGGATGGAATTAAATTTGAATCCAATGATATTATATCATTGTATACGAAAAACGATTCTGAACGGAGATGATTTGTCAGTCTAGGATATATTATTTTTAAAGAAAAACTTATGGAGAACCTTGTACCAAATTTTAAAAACTTAGTTATAAAAGAAAAAAATTTTACGATTTTTCAACCACAAAATTACTTGCAAATTTTCGCAATTTTGACATATTTCGTATAAATTTAAACTTTAAGCACTTATAAAAAAAAATTGTGACTAACGATTTTGGATTTTTTTTTATCACTGTGAGAACAACTTATAAGAAACCTTGTATTAAATTTTCAAAGTTTTCTATCCAACCAAAAATTTTTTATCGTTATTTTAAAAATAAATACTGAGAAAAATTGAAAATTTCATTTGTCTATAAATAGCTCAAAAAAAGTCGAAACACTTTGAAAATTTAACCCTGTATAGACAACGCTAATATAAACATCTGTTGCAAATTTCAAGTGCTTACAATAATTATTTTTTGAGTTACAGTAAAATTAAGTTTTCGTTTTTGTCAAAAATTGGTTTTGCGTAAAAATTCGCGTTTTTCCGTTATTTTTTTAAGGTTTTTCCTGCCGCTTTTGAAAAGTATTGGGAAATTTTCACTTTTGACCCCCCAAAGTACCAACTAGATTCACTTTCCTTTCAGAAAAGGTACAACTTTTGAAAATCGAAGCATTTTTACTGCTCCAAAAGTTGTCGTCAGACACAAAAAAAAAAAAAAAAAAAACACACATCATTGTAAAATCAATACATTCATCACTTCGTTCAGAATCTAAAATGAATTCGGTCGGCCTCATACAGCGTGTATTCATTTTTACTTTTACAAAAAATTAATATATAAATACATTTTTCGTACCTTATTGGCGTACATTTCATATACAAACTGAGCGGTTTCGGACCCCCAGTATACTTGGCTAGTGGAAGAGGTAAGAATATTCTTAAGACAGACATGGCAGTAGTCATTAACATAATGTCATCTCTAGAAACACCAGCGTCAATTAATTTCAAGTTCGCCACCGTGTCCATTGTAGAATACCCAATCTATATAAATCGAACAAGAGAAAGACTACTATTGTATTATAGAATTAAATTCATTATATTATATTGAAGATCAAATAATATTATATTATATTGTTAACATATTTATAACACATTAAACCGGTGTCACCAGCGATTTTTATTATAATTATATTATGTACTTATTATATTATTTGGAAAATGTTCGAATTTGATTCTATTTTTAACCATGCTAGGTAAAAAACAATTTCTAAAAAGAGAGTTATTTTTCTTCATTATACTTCTTTGATTTAAAATACTACAGGTCAAGAAAGATTAAAATATGGTTATGGCAACACTCAACGGTACACTAAGACAGCCATATTTATCCAGTAAATGATTATACTGAACTTCAATAAGAAGACGCACTGTAAGTTATATTGTTTTTGTATAAAATATGTATTTTAATATGAAACTGATTTTTATCTGATCTTTGTCAAGTTAATTTTTTTCATCGACTGGAGCCCCTTTAAGAGGACGCTACACCCGCATGCGTTGTCTCTGTCTTACAAATGCACAACATAGCAAAAACTGTTTTACACGGGACAACTAGGCTCACTCTGTATTTATAGTAGAATTGCCAAAATTCCACAACGCATAGGATAGAACATTATCTGTATCGTAACGATTTTATTTTTTTGATTGCACTTGCCAGTAGTTTTTAACAATTAAAAGAAATAACAAAAAAGCCTAATGTTCTCAAACTGATAACTTTAATTGTGAGTATTTATGTTATCCAAACGCTACGCCACAGATAAAGTTTTTTCCTATGCGTGACTTTTAGACCAAAAAGCCAGACAAAACTGGAGGAATTTAGTTTGATGGATTTTAATTTTGAAAACGGATTATGATTGATTAACAAGTTTACTAGGTTTGCTTGGAGGCAAATTTTTAATTTTCAAATTATTGTTAGTGTCATAATGAATAATATAAATACAAAAATATCATATTTTTATTTATTAATATCACAGCTGATAAAATTGATATTCAATATCGCCTCGACTGTAAACTTGGTAATCAATGAAAATCAGTTTTAAAATTTAAATCTGTCAAACAGTCAAACTAAATAAATTCCTTCAATTTTGTCTGGCTTTTTGGTCTAAAACCAGTGTTTTAAATTGAAAAAAGTTGATAATAAATTAATATTTCCGTCAATGCTTGTGCGTCTATGCGTACGTAAGTTAATTGACGGTAAATTTAAATAACGACTGACCTTACGGGCTGTATTATGAGGGCCTACTGTTATAATTCAAGACATTTCTAGGATATATTGACCGAAAACGATTACAGATTAAACCCACACATGCTAATGTTCGTTTACTTTGCACACACTTACAAGTTATAGAAACCATGTTAAATTTCCTATATTAATTTCCTTAAAACACAACTAACTGCCCCCTAAAGTTATTAGAAATAGTAAAGAAATATTTTGGAGTACCTGTACTTGTGTTAATGTAATATGTAATGCGTTATACAAAATATTATCTTTATGTGTATTATATATATATATATATTGTAAATTATAATTAATAAAATAATTATAAATATTGTAATAAATATATTATAATTTTCAGCGATCAATGCAATTTTGAAACTTTTACTTAATTTTATACTACGAATCCATTAACGGCATTTTATGGTACTTTATAACTGACTAAAAAGTTAAAAGCAATAATATATGTTAAACTATTTAAAACATTAGTTCAACCTATGCTATGTTAATATAAAAATAAATTTTTTTAAGCATATTTAGCAAGAGGCAAGTACACCTCATATAATTGTTACGGACTCACAGAATCCTAGAATTTATAGGTACATACTGCGATATATTTCAGGTACTTAATTAAAAATGTTATGCATAGGTAATTAAAAAGTTAAAATGTCAATATTTCACTATACTTAACATTTAATAAGTACTTACTGTCGATGTTAGAACAGCTATCAAAAATACTCTCATACTAGAAAGCTCTAATAGACTCCATATTAGTTTATAATTCTGAAAAATATTGATCTTTACATCTTCTAACCCAGTATCCTTTTCTTTTTTAAAGATAGTAACTAAAGTTGTGATTAATAAAAACACGACGCCCCAAAGAAAGATGAGACCTGTAAAAACAAAGATATATCAATGAACACTCATCAAATAATGTTTATCATTTTACGAAACTACGTATATCTACTTGATAATAATCACAAAATAATACTAACATAGTCATTATTAAATGTTTTAATAAAGAAATAGTGGAATTTGTTTGAAATGTATAGGTTAGTTAGATAAATCTATAAATAAAATGCACTGCGATGTATGCACGGGGAGGCTACTCACCATTTTCGTTTAAAACAAATAATCAGCCGCTAGTTTAGAAATTCAAAAGGTTCTCCAGTGTGATATCTGCACACTAGTTAGCACCTAGAGAATACAATTTGAAAGTCCGAGACAGGCAACGAAAAAGAGTATTATTGAAACAAAATGTTTCTAGATATTTGACAAAATAGTTCTTAATTTGGGGTAGATATTTTGAAGTCATGGGGGGGTAGGGGCAATTATTACCCTTAAAGCAATGTATATTATAATTTTAACATTACTTATTACTTCCCTTTGCTAAAAATCCTTTCAGGTAGTACCTATTTATGACGTACTTTTGATACTGATTATTCCTCCTGGACCGGGTGTGAGTCGTAAATATCTGTTACAGAATTGCTCGGATGAAAGAAGAATCGGGCAAACAGAACCAATAAACATTCCGATGGCGATACCTATACAATTGCAAGTGGATGCATAACTCACATTATTTCTGAAAAATAAAAACAAAGCTCTTAAAAATATATTATACCACGCTTTTTTCAGCTGACCATATTATATTTAAATAATTAAATCCAATAATTTTTATGCACATATCCTTATTAATGTTTGTGTGTGTCAAGGACATACTCCTTTATGCATTCCTAATTCCTAAACCGTTAATCTGATTGCGATGACATTTGGTACAGAGATAGATTAGACCTCTGGAAAAAATATAGGCTAATTTAAAAAGGGTAAATTAGGGATCCGACCAGGGGAAGTGCTCAAATAACAGGGATTTTGAGATTTACAATGAAAATGTTTGTAACAATAACTGCTAATGCCTGTTGGCGCAGTAGCACTTCAATGTATTTCAGTACAGAATGTCTCAAGATCAAATAACGATTTTGGTGGACCAATTTTGTGCATTATTTTTCCTTTTTTTACTTTTTATTTTAATTTTTATCTATACATGCGAATGTTTGGTTTTTTTTATATTCATCGGATGTTAGTACAGTTAGGTTAGGTTGGGATTTTGTATTAATTGTTTGTATTAATCCACCTTAGGTTGATTTAAGTAAAAATGACAAACTTGGTATAACTATATTTTTACATACTATCAGACTTGGGTAGGTATTCTGTATTCTGTATTCAGAATGCTTTTTAAATACTTTTTTTTGAAAGTATTATATACGGTATTTTGAATAGTTTTCACAAGTATTCTGAGTACAGTATTCGGAATACTTTTTTTCTTATATAGGTATGCTCTTATATATTATAAATTATTACTTATTAACTATATTAATTTGAATATAATTTATAAATAATAGCTAGCCAGAAAGGTGTGTATTATAGAAATTATAATACCTTTATAGACAATGTGTGAAAATTCGATTTGATGCATGCTTGTACCTGATCTGCCCGATAACCAATGGTAACAAATAAAATAGTAAAGACTAATTTCATCCATTTATTTCTCCTATAGAAATAGCAACCCATTTATAAACAAAAATTTCCAACGTAAATCTCAAAATTCCTGTTTGACCACCTCCTCGGGTTGAACTTTATTTATACATTTATGCCTATGGCACTCACAAAGAATGTGGCTTTCTATTGGTGAAAGAATTTTCGAAAACGGTTCAGTAGTTCCAGAGATAACACTCAACAACTTCAACTAACGACTCCTCTTTACATAATAGTATAAATAACAACAAAATGTGTAATATAATTAAATTTGTAGGTATATAGTAAAACCAACTAGGTATTATATTTTTAAAAAATCAGACATAGGTACATTTGTTAATTTTATAAGCATGCCGTATATAGCATCATGTACATTTATCTCATCGATATAATCGATTTCATGAGGGACGTAGCGGACGAGAATAATTATGAATTGAATTTGTCACTTTGTCAGTGTATCCTGAGACGCTATTTAGTTAAGATGGAGGTTGAAATGGAAATATTATTATTGTATTGGTATCGACAATCATTTTTTGGGAAAACGTAATGTAAATCAAATTATTATTAATATTATTATTATTATTGTATAGCCAAACGTAATGTGAAAATTATATAATGTTCAATTTTTATAGCTAAGGATCGAAAATTTAAAGCAACAAGCTTTAGATTTTTATTACCTATTTTATTTTGTAAGATTGCTGTAGGTAAGTATAATAAAAATCCCAGAAAAGTAGTCGTATGATTGTATAATTGGATTATCCCATTTTACATCTTACCCGAGTTTCCCCTATATAATATTGTATATTGTGACATTGGCATTGTACTGACATCGCAGAAATAATAAAAAGTAGGAGGTAATAAAATATAAAAAAAAAATTTTAAATAAATATTAATTATTATGAACTAAAGATGAAAGTGTCATCAGTGGGTGGCTTCTTCATTCCAAATTTTCAATTTCCTTGTCAGTAGCTCATACTCTTATTGTGCCGTTTGAGTACAGATTGTGTATTTATTAATAAAGAAAAAAAATATATGAACTGACTATATGATATAATTTTACATACATATAATGTGTATATTAGGTACATGTATACATTATACATTTAATAGACAATTTTGTATTTTCGGACTTTTTGTCCGATAGTAAAAATGTACTCGGACTTTTTGTCCGGCAATCAAAAAATGAATCCGGCCTTTTTGTACAACTTTTTTCATACCGGACTTCTTGTCCTCGGACTTTTTGACCGATTACCATGGTCATTGTACTCATTGGTCACCCTATAGGGCAGGTTCACAACTGCCCGTGTCGTGTCGTGTCGTGTAAAATCCTTTTTTCTGATTGGTTCACCAAAATGTGATAATAAAATATGATCGTGTCGACCAACACGATACCGCGATTACCGCGAAGTTGAATTAATTCAACTTTTGATCGTGCTGGTCACAATGTTCACGCCTTGGTAGATTTGTTTACTGTTATCTCATATATCTAATACCTATGGTACAATACACCTTGCTATGGTATCTATTATATTTTGATAAGATACCAAGTTGGTATCGTCCTGATTCGGAATATCCCCGAAGAACGAATTGAATTCACAATTCACACGACACGACACGACACGGGTAGTTGTGAACCCGCCTTAACTTAGAATCGTGTATTATAGTATGGCGCGTTATATGTTATAGTATGTTTGGTCATACTATCGATTGTAGTAGTTATCAATTTTATTTTACTATACCTATATACAGTATATGACATAGGTAGTAGTGAAATGTACAGTATTACTGCATAAATAAAAGCAAAACCCTCAGAGTGGCACTAAGACGGGAACCCATTAATCATAAACTATAATTATAATAACATTTTATTTATTATTTATTTGTATTGCCTATATTGATATTATAGACATCGTATTTTATAAAAAATTATTATTATTATGACACTCACTTTTTCAACATAGTCAATGCCCAACTATCAACGGCTATATCTTGGGTAGTATTCAACAAGTTTATGACGAACAACAAACAAACAATCATCTTAAGGTTCGGTTTTCCTGACTCAGGCAACCATTCATCCGTGTTATTAGCCAAATATAGTAATAACGCACCTGTTCCGTGTTGGTCATTGTTGTTAATTCAAAGTAATAAAATAAAAATGGATAGGTATTAGGTACAAAGTTATTTCAAAATACATAGATAATAATATTATCTGTACAACTGAACTGTATATAAGTATATATTGTATAAGCCATAAGAGGTGGTTGTTAACAAATTTAATAAATTAATTATTTTACCATCATATTTAATGTTTTTTATCGAGTTGTTTAAAAAAAATAACAGTCGGTAGTAGACTCAATAATAATATTTTATTGAACTGATTCCTACAATTTAATAAAATAATTGTATCATACTAATATTGATTTAAAAAGTTTAGTAAGTTTGATTTGAGTACTGAAAATATTTAAATATATTATAGTAGACGATTTACACATACGACAATACGACATACCTATTAAGTATTGAAGGGGTATAAACCAAGATTTTCGTCGGCCAATCCACCGTACGTAGAATGAGTCAACTATTGGTGCCCATAATAGTCTTATAGCATACGGCCATAGAACATAACTGATTGAACCCTATTAAATATAATATTAATAATGATTTGACAATACTTCTAAATCATAAATTTAAAATAATATTTTTACTCCTGTTGGTGTTATATTATCATACTGATAAAAACATAATTACGTAATATTGATTGAACATATTTTGTACCTACTTATTTTGAATTACACATGAAACATTAATAATAAGTCAAGTCAAATGTTTATTTAAATAATATAGATAGGTAATATAAGGTATATAATATATAATAAACTTACTTGATCATCATAAGTTACAATATTTTTACTCTGAAAAATTATTGGTAAGCCCACTGACAATCCAAAAGGTATGCCTTGCATGGTGTAAAGCATTGTCAGTAAATAAAGATTACACCAATCTCCTTTCAAATTTGGTTTATGCCAAGTTGAGTCATCAGCAGGTTTTTCTATTTCATGTCTACTTGTTGGTGTATCTATCATGTTTAGCCACAGTAAATTTTTAATTTTAGTAACGCGTTACCTGCTGTTTGTCATGGATTCAGTTGTTTCACTAAAAGAATAAATGCGACCATACTATTGAGATTTTAAATACTATCGAATTTGTTTTATCGTTGTTACTTGACCTTTACTATAATATAATCATAAATTCTTAATAATAGAGATGTGATTAGCAAATTACATTTGTATTGATTATATTTTGTTCTATTATTTTTTTAAGTGAGTAGATCAACTCAAACATAAATATTTGTTTTAATAAGTAGTTCATGCTGACCATTTCATTAACAAAAAATAATAAACGAGCATTTAATACGGCATTGTATGTTGCAATATAATGTAATAGACAACATGTATTGTACAACTTGGAGTTTTCTTAGAGTTAAAATATATTTAAAACATTATACCTACCTAAGCAAAAACCATCTCAAATGATAACAATTTCACTAGCTACACTATATTACACGTCACGTTGCATAAGTACCTATAGGTTAGGTTATGCAAATTAGTTTTCACATTTAAAATATATTTTAAATGTGAAAACTAATTTGCATTTTTTTTTAATTCAAAATCAGGGCTTTGCACCAGAATTAACCGAAACCCGAATAAGTTTTTACTTTACAAATCGCACGTGAATATTAGTTCAGTTTTGTGAATATATGTTTAATAATGCATTTTATAGACGATTTAAAGTATCTATATTTAGATAGCATATTGAATTTAATATTTGAACATAGGATGTACTAAGTGAGGAAAACAATAAGTCGGGTTATCAGTTTTGGCCTTGGTATTGAACAGGCGTGGAACTACTTGGCACTGATACCTATTTAATAGCAGCACAATTTACAAATTATAACACATCAATAATTTTAAAAAAATGTATTTGCTTTAAAATATTACAATTATAAATAAGTTACAAAACAAAAGTAGCATTTACAAATGTATTGATATAAATATCTATAAATATACGAGTATATATCGTATAATATGTTTTGAGTGATTTTTTTTTATCAATTAACGCTCATTATTTTAAAAGCCATTTTAACTTTTATTATATTTTTGAATTGGAAATAATAAGTGTTCATGAACGCTACTTATTAGTTTAGTGTACCAATAAAAATAAATCGCCCTTTATACATCAAATAATATAATATGTGTATAGATATTCATTAGATATATTATGTAGTGAAAGAAACTTAAGCGTTCCCAGGTCGATTCAAATCTAATAACCAATGAGAACGATCCTTTGATTCGAAAAATTTAAGATGCTTTTTGAAAACGGCAAACCAAACAAATCCAACAACCAGACAAATTATTACCTCAACATAATAACCATCCACAACCGCTTCACAATGGCCATCGTTTAAATTGCATATCTACACAAATTAAAAACAATAGTTTGCTGTAATTAAATATGTACAATATTTGTAAACACTATATTACAACTTATTAAATTGAATTGAAGTCAGTAAATAACTTAATAATAATTAAGCCTTACATTTTCTAAATATGGCGTAGAACAACTATTTTGGACGCCATTCGAACACGAACTAAACGTTAACATGTCGACCATTTTAAGAAACGACGTATTTGGTATTACCCATCCAATGCTGCGAACGGTGTTCAGCAATGTCATGTACATGCCTCCGAATCGAATGTCACTAATCCGTGAGAAAAATGCTACCATGCAAGTTACCATGATTTGGGCCATTATCTAAAACAAAATAAATTCAATGACTAAAGGTACTTCTCCCTACAGCTCCTATAACGACACTTCCGGTCAGGACATAATTCGGCGTCTGATGCGGCCGTGCTTTTAACCATGTACATTACATAATATTTTTTTAGATAAATTAATACAAGGATGAAAGGTTTTTAATTTTTATCAACATTTTCAATTCTTTATAAATATTAATATATAGGTATCAATTAATAATTATTTAGATCGTTTCATTGCCTAACTTATTGGAATTGATTAAATAAAAATTCGTTGAATAGGCAGTGAAACAAACATTTTAATAGGTACCTGTCTAGAATTTGGTAATTTAAATTGTTCATATTAAAATATATGCTGAAGTTTTTCCTGTTTACCTATTCCAATGTTTGTGTGAGAAACGAACATGCATAGAAGTATGATTTGCATAGAAGTGAAACGACAAGCGCGACAGCAAACCACTTCGAGACCACATCGATGAAATTATATCAAATTTTTTTTTTTTTTTTTCATTTATTTATCTATAGATACAGTTGTTGTATAATAAGTGTAAGTGATAAAATAACCATTTTTGGCTTAGCACCCAAAATGTTGGTGCTCATAAGACCATAATTTAGTTTGCTAGACAACCATACAATGTTTATTGTATCTTGTACAAGCCTCTATTCTTGATAAATTATAAATATAAAATAATAAACTTTTTGATTAAATAAATAATAATATTTCAAAACCCAACAACCGGGACACATTTTGTCCACACGATAACGTATGGTCGTATGGGTTGCCTACCTTCAAACATATCACAGGTTCGACAACGCCCAAGTATTTCTCGTATAGGCAACCACTACGATTTTGGGGGGATCCTATGTCGCAAGCCTTTCACATTGACTGTCCCGTATTGATATCTATAGTATTTGCCCAGAGTGTATCAGTTTAAAAGAAAGTTGTCAACGTACTCTGTTTACTGCGAATACAAATCCAATAAGTAAATAATGAAACGTAGGCACAACTCCATCATCTTGAATTATACGCGGAGTGTAATAAATTAGGAGAGCAAAAATAATACTCCAAAGCAATCTGAAACATATAAATTCCTCATGAAAATCGTATACTGTATTTCTATAGGTTACTTTAAAATTGTTAATAATGTACATAATATAAATGACATCGAAATGTGTGACTAGAAAAAATTAATTTAATGAGTATACAAATACAAAGTAATATAATAATAACGAATAACGAGCCAAAAATGTATCATAAGTAAAAATTAAAAACTATGTTATTTTAGTAGAGCTTTTACAATTTAAACACGTGCGTTTTCCATACCTGGCTGGCATCAGTTGTAGATATAAACTTATCGGTTTTGGGCCCGTAGTGTATTTGGTTACGAAAATTGGTAGACACATTTTTAGAATGAACATAGCTGTAGTTATTATCATAATATCATCTTTTGATACACCAGCGTCGATAAGCTTCAAATTTGTAACGGATTCTGATGTAGACAATCCAATCTAAAACATTTTATAGAACAACGATGTGAAGTTATAAAGTGGTTAAAATAATTAGTTAGACTAGTTATAAAATGTATAGTAATGAAATTAATATCGTTCATAATTTATTATTATCGAATTAAAATGACTTTATAGAATAGATAATAAAATGGATACCTATATCCATCTATTGTTGTATAATTCTTCTGTTATTTTTAACATTGAAAAACAATACAAAATAAAATATTTAAATATCTATGTAAATAAATTAATTAAAAAATAACTAATAAATATTAATAAACGTCAATTGTAATAATATATGTGTAGTATGTTAAATATGATTTGAGTTTGCAAGTATCGTACGATTTCCAGTATTCCATTAGGAAATTGTATGAACATATCAATTACCATAGACGTCAGAATAGCCATTAACAATAATTTCATATGTTTGATTTTAAAAATATCCCATAACAGCTTATAACTCTGAATAATATTGATCTTAAGAGGGTCGGCGTCTTCTTCTTCTAATTCTTTGTTTCTTTCTTTTTTAAATATGACTAAAAATGTGACAAACAAAAACACAATGCCCCAAAATAATAAAAAACCTGTAAAACAAAAATATAATTAAACTAAAAAGAATATTTTAACTTAGAATGTCCTTAGATTAATGTTATTTTAGTATTTAAGATTGATGAATGAATGCACTGAAAAACTAATTGAATCGAACTATTTACAGATATTGGATTGGTTTAACAATGATGTATGATTTTAAGTTTTTTTTTGCGTGTCATCGTTTGGAGCTGTAAAAAGCAACCTTAAACTTTGTGGGTAATTTCTGGTAGCAAAGTAGGTCTTGTTTTATTTTGGATGGTCAAAAGTAAAAATTCAGATACACCCAAAACTTAAAATAAGTCCCTGGTTATTTTTAATAGGTACTACTTTTTCAATAATTTAATGATACAGTCCTGTTTCAGTAAATAACTATACTTTATATGTATAATTTAAAAGTTGAATTATTTTCCCTATTGTAGTAATATAATTGCAAGAATATACCTACCAAAAATAATTAATCTATTGTGAAATATGTCTTATGATTGAAATAATTTAATAAAGTTAGGTACATTATTTTCAACATAATTATAAAATAGTATACACACATGTTATGTACCAACAAAGTCTATTTAATTATATCGATGAACAAGTTTCACTAAGACCATTAAAATCTTAAACAATATTTTTTACCCACTTTTGATGCTTAGTATTCCTCCTTCGTGTGGGGTTAATCGTAAGTATTTGTTACAGAAGTACTCAGAAGAAAGAAGAATTGGACACACGGAACCAATATACAATCCGAATGCTATACCTGTGCTATTACACGTGGATGAATAACTCACATTATTTCTGTAAAACATTTTAAAGACATGATATTATGGTATAATATACTATTATATAGTATTGTGTAAAATAGTAATATTAAAACTACTTATCCTTACTCACTTTTTCAACAAACTCAATGCCCAACTGTCAACTACTATGTCCTGAGTAGCAGCCAAAAAATTAATGATGAACAATACGCATACGATCATGCTGAGATTTGGTTTTCCTGACTCAGGTAACCAGTCATCGATGTTATTGCCGAAAAAGAGAAAGAGTATTCCTGCTCAGCATTTATAATATATATATATATATATAATATGTTGTTTTAACAATTAATGGCAGTGTTTGAGTGTAGTAAAATAATACTTAGTAATAATAAATATACGAAAAATATTACTCAATATATAACTATATATACGTTTATACCTATAGCATTAGGTACTTCAAATAGTTATACTATTCCAAATTTGTCCGATTGACAGTTACCGATTTCATTAATATAAATTTTGACAGGCCTTAAACCAATGCCATAGCGAGGGCCCCATTAAAAAAAAATTGCGATACGTGCATTACCTACTTATCAGTTATCATACGTTGTTACGTTATTGATTTAAATACAGTTAAACACACGTGCATCATAGGATTATAAACGTGTTCTATTTCCAACGTACCGATTAATCTAGTGAAGTGATAAAAATTCTGAAAACAGATTTGAATTTGTCGTCAAGTCTACTTGAGATCGACTTTCCCACATTTTTTTTCCCCAAAACAAAAAAAATCATAAAAACGATAGATTAAAAAGAGTAATAATTACTTTGATTAAAAAATTGACAAATTTCAATTTTTGGAGAAGTTTAAATCAAAAAATCGAAAATGTGGGAGAGTAAGTTGGAAATAGAACACGTCTATGATCCTGCCTGTTTATTATCGCTGCACGTGTGTTAGACGAAGACAGAAAATCGCCGCTTTCAATCCCCTTGAGAGAAAATATGCTCTTTTATTAACAGCTGGTATATTTTGTATTTTTAAATAAAACTCATTGCAATTAATACTAACAATTTATAAAACCTTTAAGATATATCAATTACATACCGATTAAAAATTGAATAGGAATGTACCATGATTTTCGTCGTCCTATCCACTGAAAATGTAATGCGTCTACGACTGGTGCCCATAAAAGCTTAAAGCTAAAAGGCCATAGTACAAAACTTAATATAGCCTAGAACATAAAATAATAAACATGCATGTCAATTAACTACTTATTTATTATGAAAGTTATCAAAATCTTACCACCAAAGCTAAATTATGCAATTGTCATTGTATATTTATATAATAAAATATTAATATTTGTTTATTACAACATGATTTTTATAAGATAATGGAAGTAATTTCAACTAATTATAATCGTCATAATTACATTTTAGTTACCCAATCATCATTTTAATCTAACAAATATTTAGAAAATATTTAATAGTATTTAGAAAATTATAAATTTAATAGCTTACCTATTCGTTTGAATTTCATACCAACATTGGTTTTTAAAAACAAAATTTAACATGTAATAATATTATAATATTTGATGTTTATTTTTAAAAAAAAATGTCCTGTTTTTCTAGACTAAAAATGGACAAGGGCGCCCACAGGGGGGGGCCAGGAGGGGTCATGCCCCCCCCCCCGATTTTTTTGCCAATATTTATATATTACAGTATATTTTTATAGATATTTTTATATGTTTTGTAGCATTTTCATAAGATTGATCGATAATTGATTAATCATTAAGATATTAGTGATACAATTGTTCTGTGTTATCGTGACCATGGTAAAGCATTATAGTCATAAGCATCTAACATTCCAAAGTCTGATTGACAGTTATCAATTAAATTTATATCTTATTTTTGTTTGTGAAATGTGAATTATAATTTCAAATTTGTATAATCCATAGCCGTATTGATAACTATGTACCTACTAGTCAAAACAAGTTTGTTACTCTATAACCTTAACGTATTTAAATTAAGATAAATCCACCAAAAAGACATACATTTATGGATAAGTTTGTTTGTTAAATATCAAAAAATTATGATGACGACAGAAGTAATGATGATCAATGATAATAAAAATATTTGCTACGGAGCCTAGGCGCAAGCAATTTTTATTTAATGACCAATAATCTTAATATTTTTTTTTTAATTAGATAGTTAATATTATAATATTATGAATAATGATTTACAAGATTTTTTTCAGTGCTCTTGATGTCTCATAATATTTTGATGAAAATATACAGTTAATCATATTATTGTGTCATCAGTTTATTTACTAAGTTTGTAATGAAACTATAAAATACTACGCCTAATATGTTATGAATATATGTATAAAATACGCCTTGCCCCCCCCCCTGGTGAAAATTTCTGCGGGCGCCCTTGAAAATGGATTAAGTACAGACCTGCTATATTATGCTAAAAATATTTACGAAATACGTAAAACCAATTAGGATATAGAAGGTACTCGTGAAATCTTAGAAAATACTTAAAAAACTATTTTGCGCAAACAAGAACTTTATTTTTTTTTTAGCACGATGCCTATATAGTTTAAGGTTTAGACTTCATCTACATTTTTTATAAATTTTTATTTTAACCATAATATATACATATGATTTTAAAAAAATCGATAAACATATGAATTGAAACATGTACTTACTTGATCGTTATATGTTACAAATTTCGTATTTTGAAGTATAATGGGAAAAGCGTAGGACAAACCTGTAGTAGTACCTTGGAAAGTGTAAAGTAATATCAAAAAATAGAAGTTTAACCAATCTCCCTTCAGATTTGGTCGATCTGAAGAAGAATCCTTTGGTATTTCTGATTTTTCTTCATTCATTTTTGTATTTTTCAACATAATATTTAGTTACGGTGTGTCGGTGTCAGATAGATTGATTCCGCAGCAGAATATAGTTATTAAAAAATGATGTTAGTGTACGCACTTTGATTAAATACTAAATATACCAACGCATGCTCTTGGCCACACGGAATTAATTTTATCATGGTTTTCTGACCTATTACATTCTTAATTTGTCCAACACAAAACGATTTTTTTGAAATTAATTTGTTTGGTATAATGATTACTTTTAAACCACTTATTTGCTAATTAAACATATTTTAATGACAGAACCAATTACAGCTACACTTAATACAATTAATTTAATTTATTATAATTTTACTTTACTTTTGCAGGACTTTGCAGGTTTTAAAGTGAGGTATTTAATAATTTGCCCAACTACCTATTATCCAGGGACATGTATTTGATTTTCACAAAATATTTCATCATGGTTAATATCACAATAATACATTGAAAAAATCAAAAATGAATCAACTAATATCATAAGTGATTTATACTATTACTAGCTGTTCCACCTGTAGTAACCCGTGCTATAGATTTGTATTTTGGACAAATATATTTGTAAATAAATATAAATGCATATTTTAATCGTGATTTAAAAAAAAAATTCCATCAGAAAGCTACACATCAAATGATCTATAGGCTATATTTTATCTCGATAAGTGGCCCTTCATTTTTTTATTGCATATTTGTGAATATTTTTATTACAATAATAGAAATAATAATAATGATAAATTTTTGTTTAATATTGGGTTGCTATTGGCTACAAAAAATAAAATAGTTATTATGATTGAAGATAATTTTAGACCTGTATTTTATACTTGGTAAAAACCTAAAAAACCTCAAAATGAGTGTAACTACTAACCACTAATAACACTGTTATAACTGTGTTTTTAACCTTGAATGGAGATTAAGACGGAATTGTCACGGGAAGTTATGAACATCACCACGCCGGGTATTAAATGATAACAAATTCAACACAAATTTTTAATCATATAGAGTAGGTATTTTGAACGGGCAAAGATGTGCACAGAATCAACTAATTACGAGAACATTTTGCAGGTCGGATCAAAGCTTGATTTTAAAAATTATAATTATAGAATTTAAAAAAAAGTGGGTAAGTGGATTAAGTAAGAATCTACTTTATTGATGATTTCAGATGTGTCAAAATTGAAAAGCTGATGTTTTTCGATGGTCATCATTACATTAACATAAACGATTCAAGTTACGAGGCTATTGTTAACTTATAGAAATGTATATAAATAACTGACTAAGTGTCTTCACTGGAAGGCTTCTTAAATCTGTCCTTACTTCAAGCCTCTTCCTATTTCCTATTCACTTATCTATTTTACTTATTGTTCAATTTTATGTAACAGATTGTAAATAAAAAAAAATAATAAAAAAAAAAAAAAAAAAGTTACGAGGCAATTGCGAAAGCTCGGAAGATTCATGTTATCACTTAGGCATCACTAACCACATTTTGTTGTTATAACTACTGCAGCTAACTACTTTACTGAAAGACCTTTTTTTGAATCTTTCGAATTTTAACGATTCAAGAACGATTGTACAGTCAGAAATCAGAATTAGCCGCTTAGACTGATTTAAGCTTATCAAACTACTGGTTACTTCACCATGTAGCAAGTACATGTTATGTTAGCATAGGTCTACTACACTCATCCAACTCACCACCCCAGAAGGTCTGCCCTCCACAAGGTTGACTATTTCTACATTCGGAGGGAAAACCTATAACATTATTAATTTCCCAATATTTGTAGTCTTTCAACATCCATCCAATGCCCGCTGTTTCAGTCAAATGTATTATTTATGAGTTACCATCAATAACCTTTGCTATTGAGGTAATGTCAGATTAAGCGAATTAACCCCACTCCATGTTCAAGTAAAAAATTGTACATATTTTAATTGTTCACTGAAAAAAGTGCACCGCCCACTACCACACGCAAAATAAATAACGCTACTAGTTATCGATAAAATTTTAGTAATATGCACCTTCTCGATTTATGTTTCCATGGTTTTTCTGTATTTATTTTTATTTATTTCTGTACTTGTAGTTAATACGGTTTAGATCGATCCCTACTTCCCATAAATCTACGTACCATCTGACGCTATATAACAATAGGTACATTAAAGAACCTTATGTCTCAACCTACAAAGCTTTACGCAAAATGCAGTCCGTCGCAAAAAAACGGAGAAACGTACAAAATAAAGTACGTTAAAAATAATTAAGAACATTTAATTTTTTTATTATTTGTATCCAAGAAATACACAATTACAATTCAAACATTTTTACATTGTAGATCATGAAAAAACATATTACCAAAAAATAAATAATATTTACTATTTTAAAATGTTATAACTTTAATAATATTATTATTTATTATAATTGAAAAGACGTAGAAATACAAAATCAGTTGTCTCGCACACATAATATACAAATCTTGCTCAATAAGTAACCGAAATCAATGATTTTGCATTCATAATTTGCTATCGTCTGGCCCACAGTTGCATTATTTCAGTTGACCGGTGTTGTTGGTGTCAAAATGTTTGCAGGCAATTTCTAAATCATTACCAGGCCTATAGTTGGCAATTTGTAAACCATTACTAGACCTATTATTAAAGGTTATATGGTTATAGCAGATAGCACTAAATCCGTAGATATATTTAGTTTATCATACAAATACTATACAACAAGCAGGCAATGAGATTTAAAATATAAACAAATTGGAATATACAACTTTTTGACATTTTGACGAGAAGTTATAAAATTTTGTGATATCTTATCACTGGTTAATAATATACATAATCTCGTTCATCGAAAATGATATAGTAAATGATGATTCAGCATTCAAGTATATTCCCCAGTGACAAAAATTACATACACTACCAACAATATAGTTTCCAATCATTGCTGTTATGAATGCGTAAATGTGATAACCATGTACCGACGTTTTGCATAAATATAACGTATAAAAAGACATCGTTACATTTTTTACTCAAGTATATAAATACGATACTAGGGTTACATGCACAGCCAGGGCTGTCATTTGATGGGGAGGGGGTGCAGGGTGTACATTTGCACCAACTTTTTCCTAAAACGCTTTCTTTGGCGTCCAATCAATAAATATAAGCGCCGATATACCTATAAGTGTTTTATATTATATAGTTTATATCTTTTCAGTATTAAAAAAAAATGTGTAAAAATATTCTTAAGTTCTTATCCCACTTGACCCCCCCCCTCAAAAAAAAAAAAAATGTTTTGACCTGGTAATAATTTGAATGGCCTGCAAACATTTTGGCACCAACAAAAAAAAAGTTGAAATGACGGCCCTGTGTACAGCTAAAACCGATTTCACTCAATTCGGATAAGTTAACTCCCGCGTAGTTAAATACATGTAAACTGCTATTAATTCGGGATATCAATGAGGTTTACCTCAAACGTTTAGTTAATTCACATTTGAAATGCACATTGAAATAACTATGGGAGTACAAAATGATGTAACGGAACACACCACAACAACCGAATCAGGATTGCGATAGATAGGAACTGTGCATGTAAATTTTACGAACTTGTGATGTAAACTGGTTTGTGGACAACATTTGTGGAAGTGTATTAAACTAATACGGTTTTAGACGTGTATGTATGCTTGTGCCCTAATTCGAATTGAAAAAGTTAATTCGAGTTAATGAATGCATATAAACAAGGTAAAATGAAAGGTGCAAAAGATTGCTTTAGGCTTTTTATTGGAACCTGAAAAGTGTCCACACTTTAATAAAATAAAGATAGGATAATATGAGTGTATTCACACAAAATTCATTAAAAATGATAAATACGTATTTTTTCACAATAGGCATCCCTCAATAGTAGACATTATTTCTCAAGACTCGACCGGAGATCACGGTTCCATGGATCAAGGCATGGTCGAGGGCAGCGACCAAAGTTTCACGACTACAGCTTGCCTCGAAGGACTGGTCCGGACGGACGGTCATGGTCGACAGCTGGTCTTGTTGGACGGAAACACGGTTTACTGGCGTGGACATCAGTCTTTGTCTTCCGGAAAAGGCCGCGTGAAAGTGATGGCTGGTCACCGTGGTGGCCATTACCCCACGTTTGCACGTTACGTGGGTGCTGGAATGTTGGACGCCGCCGTTGCCGGCCCGGACCCTGGTCGACATCCGAACGCCGGTCACGTGCTGACGGCCATCCGGGAGCTGGACGATCACTATGGGGTACTGGTGCTGGTGGCCAGCGAGACGGCGGCCATCCTCAACTATGGCATCGCAGCCCAAAAGGCCCGTACTCAGGGCATTATTGTCAAAGTAAACGATATTACGACTCAAATCCGGATTAAGGGGGACACGTCTTAGGGGCACACCTTGTGCCAGATTATAGTTATATCAAATAGCATTTTTAATACAATGTTAATGATTTTATTAGAATCATATAAATTATATTAAATATATGACTTCTAAAATCTACCTAAATATAATTGAGTATTTTAAAAATTATTATTTAAGGGGCCCGGTGTCAGTTTTTCAAATTGTCCGCAATTCTATAAAATTTGAAAACTAAATTTTATATTTTAGTTGTCATCTTAATTTATGATAATACTTTTCCACTAATCTACTGCCCGATATCTATTTAGGGGGGGGGGGGGGTGATAGTGTGTATTATATTGAAAAACATATTCACGGGAATAATTCTCTTGTAGAATTATTGTCGGATTTTGATAAGTGATAACTATATTTTTATCTGAAAGAAAAGACTTCCTCCAGGCTAATTTGTAAAAACGCATTTTCTGAAGACATTATATAAAGTTTGAGATTAAAATATTGAAAAACTGAGTTCGATGTGGCCCGTAGAATATTACCATCTAT
Organism: Acyrthosiphon pisum; assembly: GCF_005508785.2. Lineage (NCBI taxonomy): Eukaryota > Metazoa > Arthropoda > Insecta > Hemiptera > Aphididae > Acyrthosiphon > Acyrthosiphon pisum. Next base: position 4,304,686 of record NC_042496.1, on the reverse strand, counting down.
TAGTTTAAAAAAAATTATTAAATTTGGTTGATTCTACAGAGTAGGATCATTATTCCGTAGAGTGTATTGTTGTGTGCAAAATTACACCGGGCACCGGACGCCTTAGCTGCGTTTATTTCAGTATATTTGAATTATATTTTATTTCTTATATATAGGTTAGCACTATACACTGCTATATAATTTATTTTACTGTAAATTCGTAGTAATATTGCTTATTATTAAATATCAATAATAATATTTTAAAGTTATGAGTACCGGACACTAACTACTTGTTACGATGTTCAAACCTTTAATAAAAACAATATTATTTGTTCTTTTAGAAATGTACTGTATATGGACTTAATTCGGCCTTCAACTATGTACCTATTATATAAACGTACCCTCTTAATACCTATTTTTCACAATATATAAAACTGAAAATTTTTTTGTAAAAGGTATATACACACACATTTCTTTAATATAACCCCATCGGCAATCACCCATAAAAAATATATATTTATATGTCTATACGCCACTGTAAGAGTTACATCTAGATTCTAAGCAATACACGTAGATTTTTCAAAAACACATCGATATTTTTGAAATGATTTTGATTATTTTTTTCTACATTTAGTTATCACATAACAAAAACATGTTCAGTGGGGCTCATTAACTTCTTGAAAAATAAATAAAAATAAAAATTATGAAATAGTAAAATCCTTATGTTAAACATTTTTTTACGAAAAATAAATTATTATTTTGAAAAACGAATGAAATCAATCCTTTTTTAGCTATTGGCGGTCGGTGATGACGTTATCCGAAGTCGGTCGACGACTGGTGGCCGAAGACGTGGTTCTGCGGGCATAGTGTTGATATGCAAAATAGCTGGAGCCCTGGCGGCCGGCGGCCACAGCCTGGCCAAGATTTTTGCCGTATGTCAGCGCCTGTCTATGGACCGCGTAGCCACGGTAAACGCTGTGATAAGTTTAAAAAAACGGACGTACGACGAAGACACTAGCACCAAGTATGTATATGATAATATTATGTATTTGCATACAATTATATCACAACTACGGTGATAACTTAAGTCCACTGTCTCGACTCACGAATCATAAAGCTGAGTGCTCACTTCATCGTGTCATGTAGAGTTGTGTAAAATATAGAGTTACTACAATTTTGTCGCCTACATAATTATTATATGGAACATGACACGACACGCGATGTTATGTAAGCCCCTCGGCTTTATACTGCATTACTGCCCAATGCCTATATAGGTACCTAGTAAGTGTGTAATCTACAGGATTAATTTTTTCATACGTCTAGACTCCTGGCCTAAATATTGGTATATTCTCCATATAGTATACCTACTGAAAATCTTAGATAATAATATTGTTATATTTTAATTTAAAATAATTTACTTAATGTAAATACGTTTCAAAAACAATTTTCCATCAATTAGTTCATTATAAATCAAAAATTACATAAATACAACAGTAATACACACAAAAATGATCAGTAATCGCAGGAACGAAATAATTGCCTAAACACAACTCCTTAAAAATGACATATTTGCAGGAGCCTTAAATAGTTTTGAGTATTTATAAATTATATATATTATAAGCTACATATAAACATTCAAGTATTCAACTCAAATATTTGTTTTAAGATATAATTACTTTATTCCATAAACCATAAACGTGACGATTTTTAATGCATGCTTTTACCTCATCTGCCCTATTAACCAATGGTAAATATTTATAAACGACAAAAATACCAAATTCTACTAATTATTTTTCCTAATACTATTATAATCTGTAAGCTGTAAGCCTGTAACCAATAATAACCATTAATAAACAAAATAACAAATTTGATGGTCTCAACGACCTGTCTGTGCCAAACTGTGCGCCTGCTAAATTGGTAGGTAGGTGATTCAACTTACATGCCTGGATTCATGACGATAGACAATCTAATGCATGACAACTCTACTGAAAATAAGGAATCACGTCACACGGGATGGAAGAAAAATAAAGTTCAATCACAGGGACAAGGGGTTATGTGGTCGGTTTGATCTAGTGCAATTAATGGCCGCAGAGTACATTTTTAAACAAAGGGACGTACTTAAAATTAATACAATTTAAAGCAGGCAGATGACAGGTTATTTGTCTAGTAAGCAGTAATCAACGCAACTGGACGACCTGGGTGGTCACTCACACAACCCACTTTAATTGCTGATAAACACACTTAGTTCCTCTGGTACCAAACCCGATATCTGGCACGCTGGATTTACTTCCTAATGACAAATGCAGCAGTAACCCCAAAAATAAAATTAGGGGAACGCAGTAACAATGTAACATCAATGGCAAGTGACTCTTGGATCAATGAAGAACATGTTTTTATTATAATATATCAATAGTATATACCTTCAGATGTTGCAACACCAATGACACAAATTATACAATCATACTACACAAAAACAGACTGAAACAGACATAGATTTTAAATAATACACAATAACGCACTAGCAGGTCGATATAAGAACGACGAATAACAAACATAATGGCTTTACGCAAAAAATGCATGGATAATAATAATAACCATGAGTTGATTACAAGGTATCCAAAGACATCATGGATAATAATGATTAATAATATTAATAAAACAGATTATAATTCACGCACGTTTACTTGTGAGACTGAGGAAGAACGGATTAATAATATATCCGAATACGTAAGTCAAAGTCAACAAAATCAACTAATCAGCGCAAAAATCACCGCACATTTTGAAAAAAATCCCCTAAAGGCGTGGACAATGGATATAGTTTTACCACTGGACAAGTCAGACTATCAGAAATCATGCCACAGTATCGACGCGGGTGATTCCAATCATATCTGGGTGAAGAAGGTGAACCTGACCAAGTTTCCAATGAAATGGATTTGTGGCTTCGCTCATAAGAACAAAAGCACCAACATGCAAATGTTCCCCGTTGGTTTGCCATTTTGAGTGATACTAAATGTTAGATAAATATTCGTTCTTACAGTGTCAGAGTATAGAGTATAATAGAGTAGGGCTTAATTCTAAATGATAAGCCTTTTGGACAATACATAAACAAACATATTATGCATGCCAGTGTAGGTGCGCTTCGATGTCCTCTTGTTGATTTTAAAACATTTGGACCGGAATAATCAACACTAGTGCTGGTAAATAATTTTAATTAAAACAACTTATAATCCACACACATTTACTTATGAGAATAAGCAATTAAATAAGACTGCGTGCATCATCGTGCTCAACATGATAGTAACAATAAAAATAATAATATACAGAATGTAACAGATAGAACTGACTTTTGGAATAACTTTTGTTTTAAATTTTTTTTTTTATACATAATTTATAGCCACTTTCGCTACACGTGTAATAAAAAAAAATTATTTTTATTTTTTAATACCAAAAATGAAAAATTTTAAATTTGATTTAAATTTTTTTGAATAAATTCAAAATAGGCAATTTGCGAATCTGATTATAAGAACTATTTGGATGGTAAAAACATTTATCTAAATCAAGTAGTTGTTTTTTTAAAATTTTTTTAAATATCAGTATTTTTTTGATTAAATTAATTTGGAACGCTATAACTTTTTTAAAAATATTGTTTTTGGAAATTTGCTAACATGAGAATATTTCTAAAACTATTTACTAATCCTATAATTTTATTAATTTTTGTCATAAGTTCAAGTAGCATACATTTTTTTTTTTTTTTTTGGTCAGTTCTTTCTGTTACACACTGTATATATAGTTGAATTTTCAGCGTAAACATTACACATATTTTATTTCTCACAAAAATAATATTATAGTTAATCTGCTAATGTCCTAATCACATTTTTAAAACATACTATGAAATCAATTTTTCAGCTTACCACCATTATTAGTAGGTATTTACGTATAGGATAGCACACTTGCACACTTCATGTTTATTTCGCGCATACCAATATGGCCCTCAAATATGCCCACTACTACCACATACATAATATTACCTACACTGAGCTCATAAAAAAGTCAAGTCACAACCATCCTGAGAGAAAATAAAAATTAGAATTATGTTCAACTATAAAAGCTTATAATATAATTGCCCAAAGACCAGGCCATCCCGACTGTTTGCATGTACGCAAAAAACCGACAACAGCACACAAAAGTACAACGTGAATTGATTCACCAAATAACTTACAATAAAACACTTATATGTGCTTACTATTATTAATCTGCTCAAACATTATATTTTCGCTGACTTACCGTAGATAAATGACAAATTATCTGCTAAATATTTAAAAAAATTTGTTTAGAATAGTATAAGTGAGTATGACACAACTACGCTAATGTTTGGCGTTTGGCTATCTTGTCAGCAGAGATAAAATTTATAAAATGCAAGTGGATGTAAAATTAGTTTAGTTACACTAATACACTATATTATAATTAAGGTCATAAATATTAGGAAGTAGTAACAGTATTAATGCAATAATCAATGTAGTATCTATCTCTAATTTTAATTAATAATGTAGGTATAACCATAAAGACCATTATATTATTCTTTTATACCATAATAGTTGAAATAATAATTCAACAATTTATATAGGTAGTTCATTCTACATTATAATTATTATATCATGCGTTAATAATTTTCCATGTTATAATTTGTACTATCTACTGATTAATTAATGATTTTTTTTTTTGTTGTTGTTCATGTAACTAACCTACTGTAAAGCATATTATATTGTACTAAGCCAATTATCAATTCGTACAAGAGTTGGTATGGTAAAAAAAAAATTGTCCATAGACCACAGTATATCATTTTCACTGTTTATAAATTGTAAACGTACTATTTAAAATATCCTACCCACGTGACTACGCGAAGATATATTATAATCATAGATATATTTTGTATCAATGATGACTGAAAAATAACCTGTGCGGTTACAAATTTGTCTCCACATCGATCATATGCGCAAATAGGGGGAGGAGGTGCTTTAGGGGCTAAGCCCTCCTAAAAATGTCCATAGCCCTCCCAAACATTTCCTACATTTGTTTTAAGCTTATTCAATATCATCAAAGTAAGGCCATATTAGCCCTATTAGCCCCCTAAATCTCAAACGCTATTTCCGCCTATGACGTCGATATAATATTATAACCACCTACACACCACACAAACAAGTGTAAGTCAAAATTCATAAGTCTGACGATTTGGGCAGGAGTGAAGGAAATATGCTGTTTCTGGGCACAGACGCAAACGGCAGGAACGAGATCAGAACCGTGCGGACGATGGATCTCACGGCGATGGTGTCTGTCACGCTGAACCTACTGACAAACGATGACCAGCACATCATGCGACGTTGGCGGGATGCCGACATCGTGGTCATGGTCAACAACATGGGTGGCATGTCAGACGCGCGGTTCATGGCCATCGTGGCCGAGATTACCCGTCTTCTCGGCGCGGCCACTGGCGCCCGCGCGGTACACCGCTGGTACACCGGCCGGATGTTACCGTCGTCCAGCGACATAGACGACGGTTTCTCCGTGACCCTGATGGACATTGGCGCCGCGGCCCGAGGTTCGGCTGCCGCCGACGGCCGTGTGTACGATGGCCTTTGCTACTCACTGTTAGCTTGTCTAGACCATCCGGTATCCGCTTCCGGTTGGTCGTTTTCAGGCCTGGATGGATGTCTCGACCTGGCCCAGCATCCCAAACCCGAATATGTCCGGCGCCACCGCCACTGCCCCTGCGACCTCCTAACGGGTGGAAACGACCGCGACCGCGGCGGCAAGGACTACGACCATGACGAAGACGACGATGACGACGATGTTCCGCCGAGTACGACCGTGTCCGAAGACCAAGTGCCGTTCGTAACAGACGTTATAAGTATGCAATATCATACTATAATATTATGATATTATAATAATTTAGGCATGGGTCTCCGGACTCTATGATCTCTCGAACTTTTAAATCTCAAAGTTCAATCTGTTGATTTGGGGGAAATGAGTTTGAATTTGAACATCTCGATAGTTATCAATGAGTTAAAAGTAAATATTATTGTTCAATAGTTTTAAGAAGTTAGTATCACATTAATTTCAAAAAAATTAAGTTCGAGTTCATATAAATTAAAATTCAACTGATCACTTATAATAAAATACTATATTTCCATTCCACGCAGCATTTTCTGTTATATATAGGTCACGATCAAGTCTATTTTTGACATTTGATGATTATTATTATTCTGTGTATAGTTCACGTGTGCGATCGGATTATCCAGGCGGAGGGCCGGATGAACACAATGGACGAGACAGACGACGGCGACTGTGGCAGCAACTGGCGCCGTGGTGCGGATGCGGTGAAGGTGGCCGTGACTGAGGGCCACGTGAACGTGGCCAGCCCCGCAGACACATTTCGCTCGATAGGCCGGCTGCTTGAGACCCGCGTGGCCGGCACTTTGGGCACGCTATTGTCCGTCTTGTTCCGGTCATTCTCACTGGCATTTACCAAGCACTCATGCCGTACAACCCTCGGACCGGCCATGTGGGTAGACGGTCTACGCCGTGGTGTGGCGGCCGTTGAGGCATACGGTATGTGTCAACCCGGCGACAGGACAATGTTGGATGCACTAGTTCCGGCCGTTCGTGGTATGGAGGACGTCTTGTGCAAGTCTAAAAACCCGGTATGCCCTTTTGAGTAACCATAAAACGGATATCATAATAAGTGATAGCTGTTATAGACTTTTAGGCGACTTTGCTTTTCAAAGCCACGGTCAACTGACCACAATGGGAGAATAATATTACGTCAAATGTAAAAATTAAAAATATTATCACACGGAAATCCCCCCATTGGTAGCTGACGTGAATTCAAATTAGTAGTGTACACAGTTAAAATAGAAATGACATAATGTTCGTAATAAGTTCATCGTGTACACTGTACGCACGATATACGTGGTTCGAGGTATTTTTTGATAAATTACGTAAAGAATGCGATTTTTGTCATTCGTACTGATCGAGCAAGCGACGCGATAAGTATCTACAGTGCGTCTAAAATACCAAATTATAAGATGAGTATTGGTTTCGACTTTTCCAGCGTTTTTAATATTTTCCTGTCATTAACACTAAGAATATGTCCTGTTGTCGACATCCAGAATAATGTAGCGTTCTAATGCCTGTTGAAATGAGGCATTTTACAATTAGTCGACGTAATTTCCAATTTAGTAGGTATAATATTATTGGCATTAGATACATCGTTACGCGATATATAGGTAGTTACTACATATAGCTGTCATGCCGCATGAAACAATTATTAACTAGACATATGCGAGATATGAGCATTTTTTATTTGTAATATTGCACATACCCATATCTTGCTAAAAAATTAAAATATTGAAAATCGCCGACATGAATATCCGATCTTGTTATTTCTTTATGTTTTTGTTTTGTTTAATATTACAGTTTTATTAAAAATACCTTAATGGTTTAGTGTGAATGAGAATCACAATTCTTGTGTTTCTTTTAATTGGTTAGAAATTGAAATCAGGATTATTACTAATTAGTTATTATCAATTAAAATTTACAACGACTCAAACGACGTTTAGTCTTCCAAATGTATATAAACTATACATAAATAACTATTTCTTTTAAGAGTGATATGGTACCTATAAACTATAAAGCATAAACTATGTTTGAAATTTGTATTTTAATTGTCTAAATAATACCTATATAATAATATATTATAAAAATATCCAATAATGCATTAGTTATTTTATATTTCATTATAATACGAGATCGACCACATCAATACCTATATTATAGTAATATTGTCACGACGAAAACTAACAACTCGGCAGCAAAATAGGTACAAATTGTACATAGGTACAATATAATATCACATCAAACAGCCGTCCGTATACATGTGTGTGTGTGTGTGTGTGTGTGTGTGTGTTATATGTATACTAACCTATTGTACGATACGCGCTATTATTTTCGCTGTAATAATATTTTATTATATTATTATCGTGTTGGCGTTGTCGGGAAAATTCCAACAGCATAATATTATCGACATACGCTGCAGAGACCCGAGTCGCGCGCCCAATGACACGTCCGATGGCGTCTGTAGTTATGCGACAGTGCGGTCGTTATCTATCGTCGCGTTGGATTGGGTCTATCCGCGGTTCGGTTATAGTGTAGGTGGAATCCTCACCACGGTGAGCAATTCGACGAGCAAATGGTTTTTGAAAACGACGAAACAATTATTTTGGTCGTTACGAACGTAACACGATATTGACAAAATGTCGAATTCTTACGTTTCACATCGGTCGTGTTGTGTTATCAAAATGATAAACCGATGATTAAGGATTATGTTATTAAATATTTGTATTTACCTATTGTTTATATGTAGGTATAATTTAAAATTCATATACATTAAAATAAATATATCATAATTGAGTTTGACAAGTATCTATAGTCAACAAGTGTCAATATAATTTTATACAAATGTACAATATTAAATTTTAAAATGATAAAAATGTAGCAAAACAAAAGTAATCATTTACAATAATTTAATTTTTAATCATAGAGATGGAGTAGATATGATTAATTTTTTAAAAACATTTTTTTCAAGCAAATTACATTTTATTTTAACAAATAAATCATCTTATCCTTTTTATGTTCACTGTCAAACGTTCAGGTATGTGCCAACCGAGTTGGTCAAACCCTGACGTTTTTACCCAGATAGAAAATATTTCACCTCCTTACAAAAGTCTCTTGACCAATTTCTTCGCTACGTGATTAACATAAGATTGCCTTTGCAAAACACACAGATCCACCTACTGAACAGAGCGGTCAGAGAAGCGGACGATGGGTGCAAACTGACCGAACACATGATTCATCAAGGGGAGAAGAACGACGATGGTGACGGTGGCGTACGGTCTTCAAGTTGTAGTTCCGACGCAGGCGCGTACGGCGTGAAAATCGTGTTCGCAGCGATACTGGAAAAGTACACCGAACGATCGCCTGCCGCGATGGCGACGGAAAAAAATTGTATATGCCGGACCTCGACGTGATACATACCGACGATTGATATCGTATTATTGTGTAGTAAACTGTGTTGCTTTCGCAAAAAGTGTGCGTAGAAATAAAATTGCGTCGATAGTGTCGAGACGGACGTGCCGAATTACAGACGTACGTCGTGATCCCATCGGTACCGTTTTTCCAGTGTTCGATTACAAAACAGCTGCCTCTCTTCGAGAGTTGGGCAACTCATTTCTTGTTCTTCTGGTATGATGGTCAAACCAAACTCTAGAAAACGTGTTTTTCTGTTCATACCCATTCGATTCATCAGGTTAGATACTTAGGATACTAGGGGGATGTTCGTAAAAGAAAGAATAGCTGCAAGGAAAACCAAAATACACAACACGTCATTAATATTTTCAAATTTCATATAATTTATTTATTCATTTTTCCTAGTCAATTACATTACCTTATACAATATTATACTAATTACGTTATTAATTTAAACTTAATTCATTCATAAGATGGGTAACTTCAAACAACATTTCGCCGAGGCGCACGACGAAAACGCTTCTCCAGGGCCTTACATATTAAAGAACAACACCGTTTTACACAGCATATAGTAATAAGACAAAACCAAATTTCAATATTATCTACCATAAAAAAAAAAAAACTAATTACAATATTAGAACGTATCGGTAGTATAAAGTATCAGTAAAATTAGGTTATTGCATAATGAACACACCGGTTTTACTAATGTAACTTGTTATTCATTTTTTAATCGTATTTAAACGCATAGTTATACACATACACGCACACATTATGCACACAAACACACACACACTTTTACATAAAACAATTTAGTGTTGTATACTTGTATACAACATAATACATATATAACTATGATTTAGTTTACAGAAAAAAAATATATTAAAGAAATCATAATTATGATACACAATTTTACTATTTATGAAGGGATTATAGGACAGTGTCGGTTAATATATTTATTTAACATTAGATAAAAGTGTCCTGCTAATAATAGTATATTATTTAATAAAAAGAACAATATTTGGGTTCTGTATAAGTGTATTTAATCAACATTTTTATTTTAGGAACTAATTCGATTAGTTTAAATCAATTATTTTAAAAATTAACTAAAATTAATCTTCATCTAATTTCAAGTATTATTATTACTTTTCAATTTGAATACGTACAATAAATATATCACAGTAAATACTGCATGCATGCAAATAAAAGGCGTTTAGAATAGTGAGTGTTCACAAAAAAATATAACGAGATAAGTTTCTACAAACATTATACCATAGAGGACGAGAGTACGAGTTAATTATACAAAATAAGGCTAGAACAAATACATACAAAATAATAAAATAAATTATAAAATGTTAGTACTTTTTCTTTCTCAAAAATAGTAATACAAATGGCGCGGAGTTATTTATGTAACTTGATTTTTTTATTAAAATGCACTAGATAAATCTCAACAATTTAACTAAATTATTAAATAACACTGTTATAAAGAACTTAAAATTAATGTTTAACATTTAGTTATTATATTATATTAATGTAAAAGAGAAATCCCTAATAATAACTGAACCACTGCAAATTTAATTAAACAAATAAATAAATTTAAAAGGCACAACCAATCGATCTTGAGAAAGAAAAAAATATTAAAAATAAATTATCACTAAAAAGGTATTTATCGATCAAGCACAGCCTGTTCCAAGGGCAAGGGGCAGTGTCACCAGCCGTTTTTTATGTAATATAATTATTTAATAAATAACTTAATCTTAATCATTATAAATACTATACATAGAATTTCATTGTTTCACGCTAAGTTACAATTAATTTAAAATTTAAATTTAATATCACAGATATGTTTGCAGATCATTTTCATTAAAACAAAATACTGCAATATATTATTATTATACTAAAAATTAAATAATTATTGTAATTAAAAGAACATTTTTTTAATTTAAAGTATTATAGTTTATGTCAAAATTATACTAAAAAGACAGTCATATCAATAACAGTTTTGTTAAGTGCACGTCGTAGGAGATACACCGTACGTGTTAACTCTCATTTCTTCAATTGCTTTACACCATTCCAAAGCAAAACCTTCGGGATCTTCTAGGTAATAAGTCCTGTTTGGCTGCAAAAGAAAATTCAAATAATCAAAATAAAATATTGAAAAAGTTGAATTAACTAATTAGGTAAAATATTATACCAAAATAGGTACTACATTATAATGTAATTAAAAAATAAGACAGAAATTGTAGTTACCGTATGAACGAAAAATATTCTGAAATTTTTAGGTTCCACACGCAATTGTGGACTCCAAGGTATTTCTCCTTTTAAAGTCATAGATACTGGATCGGCATAATACAAATGTGGACCCATAGTTAACATCAACATACGTCTTCTGGCAAAAAGACCCTAAAAATGAAAGGACCAAGTGAATACCATAATAATGATAGAATGCACTCATTGAAACATGTCAAACAACAAAACTCACTTTTCGCTTGTCGACCAATCCTTGTTTGACAATCAGATTTCCCTCAACTAAACCATGCCATTTACTGTTACATCTTTGCTGGTTCAGTTGGTGTTGCCTCTCTTCGTCATTCATATGAAGAATGCCGGATCGTTTGCGCGGTCTAGGTACAGGTGCTGGGGTGGTCGTGGAACTGCTTTGGCCATCCAGACCTAGTAACCGGGTCAGTTGTTTGTCGTCCAGGCCCGGTTCCAAATGATCAGGAACTCGGTATTGACTACGAAGCTCTTGGCCTTCGCTATTTCCGGGTAGGTAAGGGTATATAGGTGGTGGATTTGTTACATGCAGCGTGTCAAAATCCAAGCCGTTGTAGAACGGGTGTGAACGAATTGAAGTGTACCGTTGGTCATCCTTGGTGCCCAGGCGTTCGTTTGGATCAAGCACCAAAAGTTTCTGTACCAGATCTTTGGCATCTGCATTGAATCCGTCTGGATACACATAGTCGAGGTTCAGAATTTTCTTGAATAACATGTATTCACTCCTGCACAATGGGAATTTGATTAATAAATAATAATAATGCTATTATTATACACTGTCAATGAACTACATATTTTTTTTTATATTATAACAACACAAAACAGCGATGTGTATCAAATTCAAATATAACATACCTAGATCGAAAGGGAGGTAAACCAGCAATCATCTGATAGATAATGCAGCCGAGGGCCCAAAGATCAGAACTGGGCGAAATCGTTTTCTCGGTCAACAGTTCAGGACTGACGTATTGGGCAGTTCCGACAAAACTGTTAGTCCGCTGACGGGGATTGTTTTCGTCCAAAATAGATTGGTTGTCCACAGCGTCGGTCTGTTCGAGTATTTTCGAACACCCGAAATCGGCCACCTTGATGTGCATATTGTGGTCAAGCAATATGTTTTCCGGCTTCAGGTCCCTATGCATAATGTTCAGGTCGTGTAGGTGCTCCAGGGCGCGAAGGATTTCGCCCGAGTAAAATCGAGTGCAAGCAGCGTCGAACGAGCCCACTTTATTTATGTACGGTAGCAAGTCACCGTTTTTTGCGTATGACATAACAAAATCTACGAGCAAGTGTTAAGGAAAACACCACAAAAGCGAGCTACACAAGAGATGTATAGCCTAACATAGAATTTGTGTACAAATTAATATTCATATAGGTGATAGTTATGTTAAGGATACAGAGTCGTTCGGTGTCTTGGAACGTGCAGTACAGCTTGACGAAAAGACTGGATCCTGAATTGCTGAGAATATTAAGAGCGTCCTTTTCACGACGTACTTGTTCGCGTTTCTTTTCCCTGATGATTTGTTGTTTTTCGCAGACTTTAACTGTAAAATCAAAACAAAATTTATCGTCAGTGAAATTATCACCGATATCATAATATATATTATTAATTATTATAGTAGCTTGCATAGTAGAGAGCGCGGAATGCGTATCGTCATAAAGGGTGCGGGAATGAGAAATACTACCAAGCGAAAACGAATTTACATAATTTTTTTGGGGGAGGAGGTCCCCCCCACTCTCCTCTTCTACGACGAAAAGCGGTTGTCAGTTATATGTTGTGTACAACGATAACGTTGTATACAGAAGAGAGCAATAAAAAAAATCGACGGAAATTAACACCAGTACTAATTAAGCGAAGAAGTCATATAAATATTAATGGCCGACTAATATGCGTGCGTTTTATCGTAAACGTCCGTTGTTCAAGGGTAATAATACCCGTGCCCGAAAGCGAACACTGTGCGCCGACATCGCCGAAGGTTGACACGTGGAAGACACATCCTTGTAGAATAGTATTATATTGGACTATAAAAAAAATTCGCACATACGACAGTAACGGCATTTTGAGGTCGCGAATTTTATTTCGATAAAATGCAGTAAGACACGTGCAGTGTCAAAACTCATGTGTGACGCTCCACCACCCCACCATTACTCCTCCTCCTACTCCTCCTCACACTGGTAACAATGTCACGTAGATAATAAGTGGCTATATTTTCCCCCATTACATGATTTACCCCATTCCCCGTTTACATACACATTTATTGAATATAACTCTAATTATTATAACCGTAGTAGTGATAGTAATGGTACACGAAATGTTATATTTATAAAATGTATACGGTGGTCATTAACTTATCAAATGGACACTCACTTGCATGTTCGCGATTTGTATGTATGTCTTTGGCCAAATACACCTGGAAAGATAAAAACAATAGCATTTAACGTACACGTTAAGAACGATATACAGTATTATTACTGCTGTATTTAGTGTTGTGTGTGTGTGTGTGTGTGTGTGTGTGTGTGTGTGATGATGATGATAACACGTCGGTCACTGAACCGGTATAAAAACAGTTGTAGCCAAGGTCAATGAGTTTACGCCGAGCGTGTTACAACGTTTATTATACCTATAGGCAAAACACTATTACGATACCAGAGTCAAAGGTCTTTTTGAGGACACACGGGTCGGTAACACGACGACAGCGACAACGTTTTCGGACGCGAGAAATGTTTTTTTTTCTCCGACAGAATAACGCATGTGCGGCCACGTAAGGTCCACACACGCCGCCGTGCGAAATGAGTGGCGCGTGTCGATGATAATGGGTTTGGCGAACCGGCGGAAAGGTCGACGACGATATAAAAAAAAAAACCGCATAAAAATAGATCGTTCGAGTAATTATGTTAGCGGAGGTCGGTAAGACCGTATGACGATAAGGAATTTTGCATTCGTAGGTGTTGTTTGTGGAGAGAGTATAATAATAAACAAATTACCTACACGAAAAACTTGTGGTCGTCAAGGTGGTGCACTGTTGGCAAATTAGTGCTAGTATGCAATATTATATTTTTGTGATTTTCGTGGAGGCAAGTGTATTATATCATGTCGGAATTTTATGGAGGCAATACACGTAATTATTGTGGATCTGATAAATAATGCTGGAGGTGAATCGTGATATAACTGTCGGGTTATGTAGGCATATAGATTATAATATAATATTATGTAGTGAACAGTGGTTATATTTGAATACTTACAGTCGAGTAACTGCCCTCGCCGATGACCTTTCCGAAAATGTAATCCTTTGGATTGCGTTTCGTCACTGGCATCATGTTGACGATCTTGTCGGCGGTCAAAGACTGACCACCGCCGTTGACTTGCACCACCTGGGACGTCTGGGTGGCCTGAGTTGATGGTGCCGGTGGTGTGGCCGTCTGCATAGTCGGAGGTGGCGACATGACGACGATTTGTTGCTGCGATTGGTGGTGGAACGCGGCGGTGGAGGACGATTTAGCTGCTGCTATCTGTGGAGAATAAGAAGACGTTATAATGCTTTATTATATATGCAAAACTGAAATAATAATAATAAAAAAAAAATCGTGAGTTGCGACGTGCACGCGGAAAGAACGGCCGGTTCGTCGAGAAAATCAAACACCCGCCGCCGTGATCTCCACCCGACATACACACACTTAAACTTAAAAAAACATTACACCGGTGGCGGCAGTGGTAGTTGCGGAGGCCTCTGACGTCATTTGGCAAGTCGCCCAACGTCAGAGACACTCTCTTCCCGCCCGGCGGGCAGCGGCGACGACCGAAATACTAAACGTAATGTAAAAAAATAAAAAGAAAGACATAACTGTAAAATTCGCGAAAAAAAATTGTACTCTGTCGTTGTCTTAGCAAATGTATTCGTTCAGCGCGTTAGTATAAACAGTATACGATGGTAAAATGAATAATAATTTAATAAAAAGACTCGGCTGCAGCAGCGCAACAGCATCATCATCAATGAGCGTTATTTATGCAGTACACTCTCACCGCCCGGTACGCGACCTTTGTTCGGAAATCGTGCAAATTATAAAACACGGCGTTTACGAAACAGAATAATATACGCGACGATGGAAATGCATTCAGGGGCTTCGACGCATAGTTTGCAAGGTTACGGTGGTACATGCCGACATAGCTATGTTATAATGGTCCGTAATAATAATACGAGTCGTTTCCGGATAGCGTTGGGCGAGGAGAATATTATAATGATATGGAAAGTAGGTAGGTACCCCGGTTTTTACACAACATCACGCAACACCACATTATGCGAAATGCTTCGATGTTGTGTTTCGTTTTTTCGTCCAGGGTAAGGGTTATAACTAAAATGTCATCGGATCGTAGCGATGCGATCTACACTCAATTATTTTAATATCATTTCGTTGCGGCATTAAGTTCGGGCGACAAGAGGACGTGGAGACGATTTTTTTAGCGCGACGGAGGGCGCTAGAGCCGTCTTTTGGACGGCTATCAGACGGCGACCCTGTGACCCGGGCCAGACGGTGTGCCGTGCCAAACACGCTCGGCCCGGCCGCCCAGACACGCCACGCGCGCACCCCGTCACGCCGCGCCGGACCCCGCGCGCGATTCTCTATTTCGGAACGATAAAAATGTTACGTACGCGCGAGGCGCTGCTGCTGTTGGCGGCGGCCACCCGCGTTCACATCACATACTTTTCCATACGACGGCGACACGCACATGTGTATATAGGTACATCGGGTATATATATATGGGTTTACGTACGCACGATTTGCAGGCACGCACCCGTGGAGCGATGTCCTGTGCGGAATGCTGCACGGACGAAATGTCGACATACGTGACGGTAGGGATGAGGGAGGGAGCGAGAGAACTAATAATAGAAAAATGTTAAAGTAATTTTAGCAACAAAAAAAAAATAGTGACGATATAAATTATATTATTTAACAGGTATGATGTATTACGTACGGAAGTGAAGAGGTTTTTGAAGAGGCGGCGACAATATTATTTCACAACGGCGCGCGATATGAACTATTACTGGTGCTCGGTGCTCTGTTGCAGGACGACGACGACGACGACGACGCTCGCCCGCAACAACGATGTCAGTGTGTCGCGGGCGTTTTCGTCGGTGCGTTACACCACGCACACAAGCGCGCGCCCGTGACGTAATTGCGTGGGATTCAGCGTGTACGCGCCGCCGACGCGAGTGGGAGTAAATAAAACAACCCTATATCCCTCTGCTACTTGTCCACCCGCCTGTTGGCGTAGATTATGACGTAAACGGACGTTATATATTATGTTCGCGTACACCGCGGTCCTGGCTCATTTCCGCGTATCGGATGGGAAGATGAGGAAACCGACGGCAAAAATTCGTCGAAAAAAATCACACGGCCCCACCGAGAGTACATCCGCTTCGTCGGTGTACATACTATTATATAATATGTTATGGCGTTCGATCGGAATTCGCTCGACAGGCCACACGCATGCCGGCAACACGTTTTATTTTTTTGTAAGCAAAGCGCACAAACACGGAAAACCCGTTATATCCGCACGACTACTCGGCTCGGACGGCTCCACAGTACATCACACGATATTGCCAATCGCTTCGTGTTTAGGTGGTCACCCGACCATCACTCCCCTCTCCAACCAAACACCCCCGGGAAGTTGCGTTCGTAAAGACGACGACCTCGGCTAGCCCCTCCATTACACCCCCCACCACAGTATTAGGGGTACCCGGATCTCTGAATTCGCGTTATCACAAGTCTTATACACACATTGTATTGTAATATACAGATTACACCGTCAAAATCACCTCTATATGTTTTTTAAGAACGTAGGTCGTCGAAGGAGAATGGAAAAACGATACATTTTAGCCGTCCAGCCGTCTCGGTATGTGCGTGTTTCTTGTTTGTGTGTTGTTTTTGACGATTATTATGTTATGCGTTTTGGTGGCAGGCCAAAAGGCTGTTTTTTTACAGCCACTGCGGCCTGTACATAATATTGAACTCATCGAGATTGCCGGGTGGGGAGCAGTGACGGAACAGAAGGGAACGCCACGGCCTTCCTCCACGTGCCGGTCGTTATGATAATAAAAATAATATAAAATTTCGCTACACCTGTACACAGTACATAATACTATAATACTAAATACACACACCACAACACATTGCAGCCGTTTCCGTTTTACTCCGTCGTAAAACTTTTTTTAAAACCGTTTTCGCCACTCCCCGGCGCCCGTCCAACAGTGGCGACGACGCATTATATACATAATAATATGATATACAACATATACTCGTACGTATATATAGGCCGTTGTATGTATATTACCGCACCAAACGCCAACGGTTGACCTATATTTTTCGAGCATTCGAAATCCAGCGGTGGCGGCCCGACGTAAACAACCGAGCGCACAAAAACACTGCTACACACCGCTACTACCTATATTATTCAAACTCGACAGACGTGCATATGATATATTATATAGTTAACGAAATTTTGCTGTAAAAAACTACTCGGTTATTTTGTTGGTTTTCCTTTTGCAGTTAATTACAATTGCGTTGCCGCCACCCGCCCGCACACGACGACGTGACGTTATATTATAGGCTTGTTTCTTCCGTTTCGAATAGAAGAAAAACTAACCGCACATTACTATTGTACTACAAACTCCGTTGTGAAATCGATGCGTATAATATTTCCATTATATAATGGTATATAATATTATTTCGCGTACCTACTGACAGTTGCGACAACAGTGGCGGCGGCGCGCGGCACGCAACCTTCACCCACATAATCGTTGTTGTTGTTGATGTTGTTGTTGTTATAAACGATGGATGACGACGACGGACGAAATATAGATTTTGGGTCATGTTGTTATTATTTATTTCAGGAACATCGCATAAATCGATATAGGCAACATTTAGATGGTCTAGCGGCGGCCTGATGTGGGTGCACGGGGATGGGTGACAGGGAAGAGTTTTACAGCTCGACGAAATATGAGTAGGTATATCACAGTTACAAAACATGCACAGAGATTTTTGAAAACGAGGAATTTTGGTCGTCCACTGATTTGACAACAACACGACGGGGTTTGGTCCGAGTGCGCGTATGTGTCCGTGTTTCCAGTAGGGGATGAGGTGGTGGCATTGATACCAGTAAGTAAAGACATTATATTTTGTAAAATCTGGTTTTAAAGGTGTTCGTCTTCAAGAAAATGCATGGCATGGCATGAGACGTTATACGCATTATAATATATTCGTCCAATTCGAAGAATAAATCCTTTATTTCGTTTGTTATTATTACGTTATCGTATCGTCCGTCCATCGGAGTGGCTGTCACGCCACGACTAGGGCGTCGTATTCGAAAACAAATTTATAAAAATGGCGCGCGCACGATACACTTCAGCTGTAGTATCTCACTCATACACAGTGGCGGTGTGTTGTTGTCGTGTAAAAACGTCAGTCTCGTAAATATTAATTAAAAAAACAGAATAAAAAAAAAGCCGTATCACTGTACGCCGTGTGTGTGTGTGACACTGGTATGCAGCTTGAGATAAAATTTAAAAAAAAAAAAACAATAATAATTATCGTTATAATTCGGCGGCACCGAAAGCGCCAAGTGAGTGTGTGCGTATGCGGCGCGCCAGTGTCGATTGTGTATGTGTGAGTATTGTTTGTTATCGCGGGCGGCGGCGACGCATTTCATTCAAAACATTGACGCGATCGGAAACCACACGCACGCACACGTTGTTGTCGAGTGTACACAGCGGTGGTGTGTGTGCATCCGAATTGCGTCATTCAACAATTTGTGGCGCGTTATCTCTCGCGGGGGATCCGACGGCGGCGTGTGACGTAACAAATATGGACTCGAACCGGACGCGCTTGCAAGTACCGATACGGCACGTGATAGCGGGGGTGTACACGGGCCGGCACACGGAATAAAAAACAGATTAAAAGTAAAATAAAATAAAAACCACAATGACTACAACAACACGACGGTGACGAGAAAACGGGAATTATCCACGGAAAAACTGCAAAAATGATAACGAGGCTACATATAATATGGACAAAACAACAACAGTAGAGGCAGAAAACCAAAAGGAAACAACAACGGCCTCAGTGCTCTTTTGACTGAATATTATAAATAATAATGTTGTTCTCCGGATGTGCAAAGAACGACGGACGCCGCAGAAGCACTGAAGGTGGTGGTGGTGGTGGCGGTAATGGTGGTGGTGGTGGTGGTGGTGACGACCTTGCCAACGCCCAAGGCAGTCTCGTCGACAGCAGAGCGGTGTGTCGTCGTCGTCGTCGACGTTGTTGTTGTTCCGTTGTTTACGGTTTGTTTACAAGTCGACGAGGCCGACTTTCGCGGACGCGCGTGAGACATGTCCGTATTTATCACATCGCCGTCGGTGATTCAAAACAATCAAAGGTTTTCGCTCCTAAATCCACCCTCTCCCCAAACGCGCCGCAAGCGCGTGCTTTAGTGTAATAATAATATTATGTATTACACATTTTTTCGCCAATCTGTTTTCTCGCTCAAACTAGTCTCGTACATAACACCGGATCCGTGTATTTATATAACGCGTGCACGCCGATCATCAAGGACACGGTGGCGGGACACCTACCGGGAGTCGTTGTCGTTTGTTCCCCTCACCGGGGCGAGTGTCGGTGGCGGCTGTTAACCCTGCGACAACGACGACTCCGCCGCCGCACGCAAGGACATATGGCGGCGGCGGTGTCAACGGCCCTGTTAGGGCGGCGGGGAGGCGTTGAGGAGGAGGGCCACCGGGGTCGACGACAAGTTCAATGCCATCTTCATGGACGCGCGCGCGCGGGTTCCTTGTATAGTTGTAGTTGTACTCAATAATAGTATAGTAGTCCACACGCACACCAACCCGCGTTTTTTTTCCCTCTCTTTCTTTAGTAATAATAATAATAATAATAATAATATATATTTACGCGGTAATATACACAACCACACGGCCGCCGTCGACCGTGCGTGCACGCGCACGTTTGTGAGTCCAACTCATTGAACACCGGTTTTTCCCACCCAAAATAGATATTCTTATTTTTATCAACGGCGGCGGCAACGACGTAATAATAATAATAATATAATATTAATATTATGGTTCGCAAAAGCGTAAATTACGTGTAAACACGTAGTGTTATTTCTTCTCGGCGGAACGGTAGTGAAAGCGTGCAATACGCCGCCGCCCGGTGAAAGCAGGTGTAGCACGACTGTAGCACGTTGTCTGGGTAGTCTACATCGTCGTCTCGCTCTCACACCTGGCCCAGGGATCTGCGGACTGCCGAGAAGAAAAACGTACGCGGCCCCTATTGTTGTCGTCCACCGACGCGGCCGCTTGCTGCTTGGCGATAGAGACAGGGCGGCACGACATACGCGCACCGGGCCCGCCGCCTGCACCTGGCCAACCGTCTGCGGCTGCTATACACGACGACGACGACGACAACAACAACAACAACAACAATCGCTGAGCGCGAACGGAGATCCCCGCGCGCGTCGGACACTCGACGAGACACCGCACCCCCCGTCAGTGAACCAGACGATTTCCCCCCTCGCGCCAGACGCTCATCCCCTCCCCACGACGCAATGTCATGTGACGATGATTCGCAGCGTAAAACGCAAAACCTCTCTCTGTCTGGTGTACGAATTAATAATAATATCTAATAATATCTCTCTCAGCCGTAGACACAACACGACCCATTTTTCCGCGAAATCGTTCCGCCGGAGGAGGCACGACGGGCCGTCAGACGGCTCCACCGTTATTTCGTAATATTAATGGTATTATTATTATTTATTATTACTTATCATTCGCGGTGATGCGGTCTCTGTATACATTCGTGTTATCACGAAGAAAATAAAAATAATAAGAGGGAAAAAACGCACTGATACCCTTCGACTGTAGACAATGCACGCTGATACGTTATCGGAGGGCGACGGAAAACCCATTACAGGTATAAGGTACATAATATTGTTATTATGTTATATCGGCAAAGTGAAAAAAAAAACAGCGGCGGTCGCGTTTCTCGTTCCTTCGGTATGTGGGTCATTGTCCACGGTGGTAGGGGCGGCGGTACACACGCATCCACGCGCGCCGATCGTTATTTATTATTATTATTAGAATATTACACAACGCGCATTCCTCGCACGTTGTTGCACGAGACACAAGCAGTAACGGATCCCCCCGTCGGAGGAGTATGGGTTTTCGTATCCGTCACACAAGACGTGTACGACACGGACGCGAATTTTTCAGAATCGATAAACCGTCCGCCCGCACGGCCGTGTGACGGAAAGCACGCGGAGGCGGGGAACTTAAAAGAAGGCCAGTAGGTCAAACCACATCCCTCTGGAACGACCGATTCGACTGATTAGGTTTAATGCATTTTATTCCACTCTTGTCTTACCGGACCGACCGAAATGAGTTCGGAGATAATAAATAAATAATCGATATTGAGACGACCCGGACAAATTCTTGCGATCCTGAGAGTGAGCCAACCGGCTAGACAGCATCCGGTTATGTTTACATACGTCACAAGCTACGGTGTGACGTAACGATAAGCGCACAGGGTTACGGACGACATCGTGGCCGCGAAAGCGCGGGCGCCACGCGCAAGCGCCTTCTCAGGCTCGTCGTCAGGGGTGCTGCGCGTTCTGGCCGCCGAATTTCAGAGGGCGGCAAAACAGGGAGGAAAAAATATGGAAACTCATGCGGAGCGCGAGAAAATTCACCCACGCTGTAGCTGGGGACACGTGCGCGCCCCGGAAGTGGCAATAATGCTACTTTGGGTAAAAAAAGTTTAAATATAACTGGGCATCATGCCCACGTACCTTGTTGGCGGCTTTTTTTGATATCTTCTCCTTGCGCCCAATACGAAAAACCCTGGCCAACGTTTGTGCGAACTGCACTGGACGAGAACGGACGATGACTGCTGCGGCTGAAGTTTGTTTCTTCGTCTGCTGGTGTAGATGATGATGGTGATGGGTTAGATGATAGGCGGACGTCTTGGTATCCATAACGCGGTAAACGACAAGGGCGGAGAGCGGCGAAACGAACTCAGCGTTGGCGGCGTTTCACCATGGTGGGACGACGTATTTCTCTCGGGTGCTGACTTGATTTATATGCGATATTTCAGTTTTTTTTTTTTTTTATCCTTTATTGATATCGGTATTTAATACACGAATTTAAATAAGATAAAATATGAACTAAGGAAAACACAAAATAAATAACCAAAATACACGGGGATGGTGTGAGCAGAACTCACGCTTCCCAACTTGAGTTTATAATATATTTTATAGTTCCGATGTTTGTAAATAATAAATTTGTTTAGACACGAAATTTGACTAAATTCGAACAGTCGCGAACGATGGTATTCGAATACTGACTGTAGTAGACTGCCGTCTGCCGGTGGTCGCCTCTGAATTCTGATCGAGCTCAACGCACTCTCGGCGGCGTCGTTGTCGAAGGCTATCCATGGGTGGGGGCGCGGTGGGGGAGGGGCAAAAGTCCCCCACTGCCGCGGCGGCGCGTACGGACCTGGCCGTGTTATACGCTTGTACACACGCGACTACGCGCGGATCGCGTTTGCCGCCGCCGCCGCCGTGCGCCGACCGTGTGGAATACAGTGGATCCTCCGTTCAAAGTACCCGCCAAAACGGTTATTCTCTTTTGTACGACACGCATTCCGTTCTATCCGTACGGTTTCTATTTGCTGTTTTGTTTCATTTGGTTTTTTACATTTATTTGTCGCTTCTCGGTATTTCTCGGTTCGCGTCGTCCATCTCACTCTCCGGCAACCGGAAACGAATCGGAAATCGCCACTGTCCCCAGAGCACACCAGCAGCTCGTTCGGGATTAATACAACGTCGCTCGGGAAAACATCGAAATTATTTTTCTTCTCCCCACGTTTTACAGTGGTCAAGGGTGGGATAAACCAACACGATTTATGAATGAAAAATAAGTTTGAAAGACAACTAAATGCGTGCACCACTCCTTCCGCACCACCGATGACCTACCCAGTGCCGAGTGGAATGTATGAACGTCTGACTAAGTTTTTCTTTTTCGGATCACGCTTTATTTATTTATATACATTATTTCTTTCTCGTCTTACTTTCACGTGCCTTTTTACGTATACAATAATATAATAATATTTTAATGTTATCCAAAATTCCCGGGACATCGTACCGAAGAATTTTTAGACTGTTTACTATATTATATGCCGGAAGACGGAAATGTGATGCCCGTATCTCTATATACTTAATAATAATAATAATATATCATGATAATACTATGTGGAATAATTTGGCTATTAGTTATTACCATTGATAAAGTTTACTTATCGATAGGTACACGTACCTATATTAAGTATTGGAACTATCAATTACAATACCTACCTTAAAAATTACAGATAACACGATGAAAACCCGATTCTTTAAATATGTCTGATTGAATTGAATGATATTTGAAATGAATGGACGTTAGTGATTACATTGAACTATACCTTCGAAGAAGGTCGTACAATTTAACAATGTTGTAAAATTACTATAGTATCATAGGTCATCGAATACAAACGTCAAACAAAATGGTTTTTTTTTAAAGAACACTGAAACATGAAAATATAATATAAGCCAATCACTTATATTATACTTGTATAACGATTATATTATTATTATTTTATTACGATAATATTGTATGCTGTGTAATACTGTAAAACAATTAGGCAATGAGGAGGTATTGTTTTTAACACGTGTTTTCGCGGACCGCCAAAAATTTAGAAATCAAAATCATTATATTATCTATAAATATATTTATCTTATAAATTAATATTATTACATTTTATACTACAGAGTATGTACTGTAATATTAATAATTATACGTAGTGTCCGTTTGCCAAACGACATTTGTTGTAAACAAAAACACATTGGCCACTACTAATTATCGTGTGTACCCGGGCGAGTTTGTAAACAGCATGGAGGAGTATTATTATTATTTTATTCGTTGGAGTGTTGTAACAAAATGATTCACGGACATACGCGCTGCCGAAGGTCGTCAGTTTCTACCACCACCACTGCCACCACCTCCGTGACTTGTTGATTTTTGACACAAACGTTTTGGCGCTTTTGCAGCCACCGCCCGGTGTGATTTTCCGCGAATACAATTCTTGACGGGAATATATATAATGTGGCGCACATGGTTTCTAAAACCGAAAGAACCGACCGCCGCATGGGGTGTGTACACGACAATATCACACGCCAATCGTGTATAACAGCGGCGATCTCTTAAGGTTTCCACGTCAAACAGTCCATTTCAAACAAAACACGCGGATACCGTAGTACAGATACTATACCAACAATACAATATATACCTATGCTGTAATACATTAACTCAATAATTGGCAGCCGTCGAGTCCTAACCATCACCCATTCACCCACCCCAAGCCAGAACGAAAGTCACTGAACTGCCGAAGCCATCCAATCTGTTTTAATTAATTTGCCTAGACAACGTACAGCTTAAATTGTAAATTATATCGTTCACGCTTCGATATATTTACAACTTTATTTTATTTTATTACTGACTATCCTGTGATTTCGTTTTGAAAATTCTACCATCCGGGGCGGTTTTCCAGTACGAGACTCCCGCACCACGTGTCTGAGTCACTGGCAACGCGACGGCGGTGTGCTATTGCGGCGTGTGACTCACAGAGCTAGGCTGTTGACCTCGGCGGCGGCGGCGGCGGCGGCGCCTGTACACATCACATAACGCGCGTATACAATAATATACATACACGACGTATCACGTATATAAGTATATAGAATATATTATGTACATATATCATCTATATATATACTTAAAAAACAAAAAAAGGCATTATATAGGTATTATTACGATCATTCCACTGTCGCGGGGTGGTGGTGTGTATGTGTGTGTAGTCTGCAGTCTGCATGCACGGCACACCGGCCCAGACGGTCCGCCTCGCACACATTCGTGATGTAAAAACGTCGCGGCCGCAGACTCTCGTCCATTGTTTCGCGTACGGCGGCGGCGGCGGTGTCCGACTTTCTATGAAGAATTTCCGCTCTTATAACACTGAGGAATGCGAAATATTACCACCACACACTCTCTCACTCGCAACTGTCTGAATGTCTCTCTCTCTCTCCCTCTTTCTCTTTATAACTGTATCTCTCTCTTGTCGTCTTGTTTCTCTGTGCAAACAGCGGCGCGAATGGACAAGAATGTGCGGCGGTCGCGAGTGAATGAAAACGCGCGCACAGCATTCTCGTCGTTGTCGTCGTCGTCGCCGTCCCGAAAGGGCACACGCGGCGGCCCGACGGATTTGTAATACGGTACGCATCGTATATATAGTCGGGGAGGGGTGGCGGAACCTTCCTAGGGTCGTTGCACTCTTACTCGGAGGGGTTATAGCGTCTACACGAATATAATAACGTGTTGTATACGTGTATATATATAATATATACGTCGGGCCGGGGGAAAGAGCGAAAAAAGAGGGCGCGCACCCTGTTCACGCGGATCTAATGATAAATGGTCGTCGACGCGGTAATTTCTCTTTCCGTCTAAGCTAGTCACGTGGGTTTTCCCGGAACGGGGGCACGGATTGTCGTATACAGCTATACACACGACAGTGTGTTACATACCACGGTATAATTATGTATTTTGTTTTTAGTTTTTCCGCAGATCGCTAAGCTTGTGGTATTGCCACAGTCGACTGGTTGCAATTTTACTGCGAGGATCGCCGTCCGGAAATCGATTTAAACCGTAAATAATTTGCAAAGAAACAGCTGCTATAAAATATACCGCGGTGACCAAACCTAAAATCGAATTACGGAAAATTGTCAATTGTTTTTTCCTTCACCCAGACATTTATGCGCAATACATTTTAAACAATCTAGTTCAATTTATGTAGGCATACCCACATATATTATTTGTACGTAAAATTTTTTTCACATAAGTTAATTTACACGAGTCGATAGATATTTACTCAACAGCACCAATCACATTCACACAAAACCTATGTTAAATACATTAATATACCTAATAAATTATATCGTTTTACTTTTCGGATATACCACGTTCTTATACCACACGCGATTACGTCCACCACGCTTATTTAAACAGGTGTTTATAATAAACTATACTTGATAAATAATTTCACACAATATTACCATCGTCGTCTAAAATATTATACAGAAACAATTTTCGACAAATGGGCAAGCGTTTTATTGGTTGTTGTTTCACTAATTCACTTGCCCGAGCAACAAAAATCACATCGTCAATCGCCTATTTCGTAAATGTGTTAATTATACTCGTTCTTAAACTATATAGAGATTATACCTATGCATGTATAATGTATATTCGTTACCGTTAGTATATGCCATCTTGTGACAGTAAAAACAAATGCGTTATTTAAAAATTACAAAAAAAGTAAATAGTTTTCCTACAATAACCCATCAAGCAATTTGTATAATATAATTTACTTATATATGTATTATCTACATTTATACTAATATAAAGAAGAAAAATTGTTTGTTTGTTCGGGGAACTTTCTGAAACTACCTACTTGACTGATTTAAATTTTTTTATTACCATCAGAAATCTACACTATCCCAAGGATCTATAAGCTATAGGTATTTAATCTCGATAATTGGTCTTTAATTTTTTTTATTGCAAATTTGAGAATTATTTATAGAAATAATAATAATACATTTTTGTTTATTATAGGGTTGCTATTGATTACAAAAAATAAAATAGTTAGTACGATTGAATACAATTTTAGATCTGTATTTTATATTTAGTCAAAACCATCAAAATGACTGGGTTAAAAATCTTTAAGCTAGTATAAATCTTCGGTGAATATAAATAATAAACAAATTAATATAATAATAAGAATAAAAATAATCAACAAAATATATTATAATAATGATATAACCGGACAATATACTGCTTGCATAATTACAAAGCTAGTCTCACGAACAACGCAGGGCATCCCGGCTATAATATAATATACCTAATCCTGACTGACTCACTGACTGATCAAGGTGTAGAGCCTAAACAAATAACAATGATAGCTTAAGGCTTGCAATTTTTAAGGTACTTTTTCGTACCACCGCATGTAAGTGTGCACTAATATATCATTTTCATAATTCGCATTTTAAAGCAGTGCTTACACGCGTATTTTGAGATTCAAAATGATCAATGAACACTTTTAAGTTTTGAATACCATTACACCGAATATTAAATTATTAAATAACGAATTGAACAAAGTTTGAGTTTCATATAGGGTTGGAATTTTTAATGGGCAATGAAGTGCAGCATTAGGTCATTATATAAACGCTGTTAATATAAATTAAAAACATTAAATTAATAAAAAACAAAATTATCTTACATAGTTACATACCTAACCGAAGATTTATAAAATATACTAAACTAGAAAATTTGAACAAAAATAATGAAATAACTAATACTACAATAGTAATCACTCACACGCAGATACACACACACACACACCCATGTACATACACAATATTATAATTGATTAAGTGTTACCGTGTGAACAAATTTAATTGACAAACCTGACGTTTCGGGGTCCTGAGATGTGAGCCATATGGCCCAATCTGTATAATATACAAAATAATATATTACGTATTATATTATACGCCGCCACTGCACTGATTTTACTATAACCAATTTTACAAAATAGCTAGGACATCGGAACGTTCGGCAAACGTAATTGTTTATGTTATATTATAATATATTGTAAAACACTATGTCCTAGTTGATGGGTTCGGAAATTACCCCGTCATCTGTGTTACTTTGTTTTTTAAAAATGCGTTCTGCGGATCCGTAACAGCTATAAGGACTTATAACTTATAACTTATAACTACATTCAATATTGATATTACTTTATTTTCTGAAGAAACGAAATATGTAAGCAAACATATTATATGATACGGGTGATAAAAAATATATATCAATTAATTAGAGCGTACACGACGACTTTCTAAAAGTTGAACAACAATAACGCCGCAATGGTGCTGTATGCGGTGGCGGGTGGAATACGA
The DNA here is from genome assembly GCF_005508785.2 of Acyrthosiphon pisum. NCBI lineage: Eukaryota > Metazoa > Arthropoda > Insecta > Hemiptera > Aphididae > Acyrthosiphon > Acyrthosiphon pisum. The sequence goes on along the minus strand of NC_042496.1, from coordinate 4,276,254 downwards.
AAAGCCATATAATAATATTATAAGGTTGCAACGCATATGGTCGAAATTCGTTCTATTTCTAGATTAGACGAAATAAAAAGAATACCGACCTGCAGTTTGGATTTTGTATTTTTTTTTTAACCAGTAGCGTTAAGAATTTAATAGAGTTGTATGCAGCAGTAGTGTATCAGTATGTTATGTAACATGTAGTGTCGACGACCCCAAACACTTGTTTGGCGACAATTGCGGACGGCTAAAACTTGAAAGTTTTTATACACTAATTTCTTGAACAATGTGTTGTTGCTGCAACCCCCTTAACCATACCCATAAATATACACCTGGGACAGTCCAAAATCCTCGTTTTTATTTGTCATCTTCTACTACACCTCGCCTCACCTTTTAGTATTAAGGAGCATATATTATCTGATTAGTATAGATCCTATATAGATAGTACTAACTACTAAGTATGAGCACGAATCATGAAAAATATATATGGTTACGCCGTAACGTGAAAATGTATATCGATTCATTTTTAAAAGAATTATAGTTATTGTTAAAAATGTATTAATAATATTCCAACTTCTGTGTATTATTAGATAACGTATAATTTTTTTTTTATTGTATAAGGTTATATAATTTATAGAACAGATATTTTTTCTGTAGATATATTTTTCGAAATTTTGACCAGATATTTTTCACGTTAAGCATGGGGACATTTTATAATATACTATAATATAATATTATTAATATTAGTATAGGCTATTATTAGTCTATAGGGTATACTTCGATTAGTTCATTACCTATTATAGATTCGTAATAATTTGCACAGTTACCAAATGTTTTTTTCTTTTAATTAGTAATAAATTAGAATGAATTTTTGTCAGAGGGTTCTTATACGACAACGACATTACAATAATATATATATTAAAAACACGTTCCACTCTTTTCTATAGTACAATAAATTATTTTTTTTTTAGTACGGGTTTCGGAAAATAAATCTACATGTCTTCCAATAATATTATTGTTGTATTGATATAATACAAGTAAAAAAAACTCGGGGTCACGTGACATCGTGTCTGACATGTGAATATCGTTATCCAGTCGTAAATTAATTTCGTTAATATATGTTTAGACTATAGTCTATTATCATAATAATAACAATAATAATATAATGTACAATGTATGTTTATGCATATATTATAATATGCACTCAACAAATCCGTTTTATCGGTATAACTCATTTCTCGCTACGCACTCACCACTACAACAATATGTTTAGGTAATATAATTTATAGAATTCATATAATAATACACACACACACACGTGTGGCTCAACGATCAGGACTACTAACTGGAATGCTAAACACGAGGAAAACACGCCGTGGCACACTTAAAAAACGTACTCGTCATTGATATACTTTATACGATTACTCAATGAACAGACCGCGACGATAAAAAACTATCATCGCACAATACGCCATAATATAAAACATTTATATACGCCACCAATTATATTGTGTGGGCCCCGCCCGCCCGCTTGCTCACTCGCGCTAGACGTCTTGTGGGCGGTCACGGGGTGGGAGGGGTCCGAAGAGGAGGGGAGGGCAAATTGGAGTAATTTTCGTACAAGTATTTAGGTACGCTTACGCCGTGCATATAGTAATTTATATTAATTCTGTGCGACCTGAACGTCTGGAACGTTTTTTTAACGACGCGCGTATAACAATATAATAATATATATATATTGTAACTTATAACTTATAAGTACCATTATAGTACCTATTATAATATACCTACATGGCGCGTGTAATATGTGATATTATAATATTAAACTCAGAATGACGACTGTATATTAAATATTAATAGCATATTATACAAATAAGGAAACAAAACAACATCGAAGTACCTGCAGACTACCCGATAAATAATAACAATATTGTTTAATGTGTAATGATTGTACAACATACGTATACCTAAATACATTATAATATTATAGTACACAATTTATTGTTTAAGATAATTTTAACACGATAATAATATACTGAAATCAATCGACCGCACGCCAATCATTTTAATTTATAATAATATTACATCAAGCCAGGGCAGCAAAGGCTGTAGACGTTTGTTGTTCATATATTATCGTTTTTGGTGACCATCACGTCACTATCACCTGTTAACCCCACCAACTCGTAAAAGGTCGCGAGTAATTTTCAGAGTTATCAATAATAATATTTTAATATTACAATAAGCCGATTATTCCTATAGTATTTTAAATATTACATAAGTATACAGATTGTGCAGTACATATTATTAAAATATTATCGAAATGGCCGTTGTCATAACTGATAGAACGCGACTGCGAAAACAACTCTGGAAAAACATTCATCATAATATTATTATGAGTTAAGAAGTTATTAAAACTCTGTGGTTCCTGATCTACAGAATTTGGTGGGTGCGTCTTTAATTGGAAATTCGAATAATATTAACGTAACGCACTCAGGACTTGTGAGTAAGAACTATTATTAATATATAATAATATTATTTAACATTATAATATAATATTTATAATAGTATATTCAGTGCTACAATCATGCATTAAAAATATAATATTATTTGGGACCCTCTCCCGATATAAATAAAAGAGCGAATAGGGTGTGACGTATAGCCGTATTGGCGTAAGCTCCCTTATTCAAAATAAGCCTCCCAAATATAAGTCGATACCAGTTTTATTTCCATTAGATGCTAAATATATTTATTTTATTTTTTCAACTCGAAGGTTTGTTCACTGCTCTTTTTCTCCGCTTTTAAAGGTTACTCGCAATTTCACTTATAAGAGGTCATCCTGGTGATCTTTTTCTTTCCATTATACTTTCTATTATTATAATATTGTGCAATTCTTCTGAGTTCTGGGTGACTAAGTGCATGTCTAGCAAATAGCAATTTTAAATCATTTTTCCTATGGAATTCATCAAGGAACGTTCCTTTCAGACATTTTCAATTAACAACCACATTCGTATTATGCGCTCCTTCAAAAATCAAAATAAATATGTGTGTGGCTAACTGTGCCACTGTGGTACGCCGAAAAACATAGAACCCTGTACCGCGGTTGTACGAAGAAACAACAAATTTTTAGAGACTCATCATAGATAATAATATTATATAAATTACATTATACATTGTCTGCGAAATGTGAAATGCGTTGTATTCAAATATGTGATCGAAGAGCATACTACTCAAAAATACTGGTCCCGATTTGTTATCAAATTAGGTTTACCCTGAACATCCAAACTAACGTATTATACAGGTCGTTACATATGATAGTTAGCATTGACATGTCCCATGTAAACTTTATTTTGCCACTTACTAACAATCATATTACTATCTGTTTTTACATTTTTTTTTTATCAATAATAAATGTTACAGTACTACAGTATAGCAGGAAAAGAAAACTTCCCCCTTCCACACTACTCCAGTTGCTGAACCCGAGATCTGCATTCTCTCAATTTATAAAAATCTACAGCTTCCAATAATCCCCAATCATACTTACACAATATATAATCGTAATTCGAAGTATCAAAAGTGAAAAGTAAAAATTAATGAAAACAAATCATGCCATATGACGTTTAACTCAAAAATTACTTCTGTTCACAAACATTCATGCAGCCCAAAAGAAAACCTTCCCACTAATAATTACAAATGCACCGTTTTACGTCACAAATCAAACCTTACACGCAGACTTACAAATTAAAACTATTGTATACTCCATTCAAAATTAGATCTGCAGTACCGGGCGGCCAACTTAAGCGCAGGGCGTGGCTTCGTTCTGAAGCTTTGGCCGAAGCGGTTGACGTCATCTGAACGTTGCCGCCCGACACGGATCTCATTATAATATAGAGTATAGAATCATTAAAAACAGCTATAACATCCGTTATTATTAGTCTGCTGTATAGTATACCTAGCTATGTTTCAAATAATGCATATAATATGTATAATTCAAACAGTAATGGATATGTTAAAAGTTGCATTTGAATTCAATGGTAAATCAATGCATCGAAAAACGATTGTGAGCTCAGGCAATATGTCAGCCTCTATTTTCAAGGATATTGTTTTACCTGCCTTAATAATATATTAATATTTATATTAATAATACAGACATACGGTAGGTTAATACTTACCTGTGTATATTATTACTTATTATAACCGAGCTAAAGCCTAAGACCCACGTAGTAGTCCTCGAAATATTATAAGAAATACATGACACCAACACTCATAATATTATTAGTCCACATAAGTAATAACTACAAAATTAACTGATGAATTATATAACTTGGTCTTGTTGGTTCTCATTAGTGAGCGACCGTATGAGCAGTGTGTGAGTCATTCGAAATACGGAAAAGTCTAAAATTGTAGTAAATTATATTTATTTCGGGTAAAAATATTTTTATTGGCCACTACAAAATAGTTCGTGATTCTCGGTATACTATCACTGCCACTTGGACGGCGGGTACTCCGAAACACTATTCTGGCGTGCACTGACGTAATCTGACGGAAAATAAAAAAAGCTAACCTCTTCTCGGAAACCGATTTCTGAAAAGTGAAAAATTTCATAAGCGTGAAAACTTTTAACATTTTCTTAGTTAAAAGCGTAATATTGTATACACAGCAGCGCCGCTCACAAACACGCAACTATAAAATATAATGGTAATATATCGGCGTCCTTGGCCAACATGCAGCGACTACATACAGGGCGAGCATTGGTAGAAGTTTCCCCAACAGTCTACGTAAAACATAATATATACGGGATAACGAGGAAAAACACCACGGCCCACCCTGTATAGGTGCATATTTACATTATAATATTATAATATTGTTGTATGCACAGCGTTAAAGGAGATAAGGTCGAGTCGACACACTTTGGAATATATTATCATGCTATTTAGTGTAATTCGATCATTTAGAGAAGACATTTTAGTCGAGTTTTAATAGTCAAACTATTGAGGTTATTGTGAATCACAGTTTCTAAATTTACACAACTTCGTAATAATATTATAGTTGTCAGCCTGTAAGCATTCAAATCATTAAATATTTCGAATTAAAAAACTTGTAAACCTAATAAATATGTTTATTAACAATAAAACAAAAAAAAATTGAAGAAAATTGAAAATTAATCGTGCTTGTCTAAAATACTAAAAATTTGGTTGGTCGAGTTTTGAATGTACGGAAGATAAAATCAGTATAGTGAAAAGCATCTCAATGCTAACGAACTGAAAAGCCAGCGTTTCAACTTCATCTCCGGAGAGCGTGATCTTGTAATATGTGAGCGAATATATTTTGTTGTTGTTTTTTTTATTTGTCGGAATAATAATACATAATGGCGATGTGCATCACATACACCATATACGTGTCAAACTCGGCTGGAATTTCGCTCGTAAATAGTATTTAAAAATACATTTCAGGCGTATCAAGGTTGAGCTTACATGGTACGTCACGCACTACAATGATTTATGTTGTTATTTTAAGATTTATAGAGTTTGGTCGCTGTGCGCGAATACGCGCGTTCCGCGAGCGTCCTCGACGTGAATAACGAAACGAAACGAAACGGTAATACGCAAACGGGACCTTATACTATTGCCGACGAAGTCCGATAAAATAACAACCTCTACACTCATTCCACCCACTAACCCGTTCAAGTGTTCCTGGATCTCTAAAATATAAGGCAACGGTTTTCGTTGTTGTGGCTTATCTCAAAGCCTGCCCACATCACCCGTTCGTCGCCGATAAAATATAATTTATGCATTGGAAGTACCAAAGTATAAAAACGGCAAAACTCGACTCGATAATTTTTCGAAGAATCACATTTATTATACAACTACGTTATGCAAGATTGTTTTAAATAAGTGCGTTTCCTAGACGTGTTGTGGCGGGGTACTCGGATGCTGTAGCATATGCAGTAACGCGTAGCTCTAACGACCAGTATGAGACTATAAAGACCAGTCAGCCTAATATATGTATACATACATTCGTATATGAACGAGGGACAATATAAACGACAATAATATAGTAGTATACACAATACCACATTATTGTAAGGAACATATGGGCCGACGACCGGACATGCAAACAATAATAAAGTCAGATTATCGCGGCCTGCAGGGGGTGTGTCTGAAGTCTGGACCGAGACCGGAATTCAGCAGAAATCACTTACACACTCGATGGTAGTCGATACGTTGCATGTATTATGTAAATTCACGACACACTTTAGATACTTATAATAGGTCCTATGAATTTTGGGAACAACGACGGAATGGAAGGCCACATCAGTATACCGACTAGTAAAAATAATAATAATAATAATAATAATAATATGATATAGTATAGTTGGTATTTTACGAGTGGTAGAAGCGCATCCTCTAGGAAGCTATATGGGTTAGGTAATACACGACGACGCCTACGAGTGGATTCCCGGGTAGCTTATACGTTTAAGTTATTTCTAAAATACGAATTTTTTCCTAGAAGATACGGGTAACATACAATGGTTCAGAATTTCAGATAAACTCTCGATTTAATAATAAAACCAACTTTTTTGACTATAATTTAAAAATTGAAGGTATCCACACTGGAGGGCCTTCCTCCTCAAGCCATTTCATGTTATGTACATATATTAGCTATCAAATGTACTTAGAGTATTGTATATAAATATTACAGATTGTAAATTACTTTATTTTTATATAATGAAAAAAAAAAATTTTAATGATTAAACACAACACAGACAACAGTTTTTAGAATTAACCTAGGCATGGTTAACCGTGTTGCTAGTCAGTACAAATACAAGTAAAACTTATTATGAGCATTCAGAACATTATAAACTGTATATATATTATATACACGTATTTGTTAATACTAAATATTACTATTAAATAATAAAATAAATATATAATATAAATAGTAAAGTAGGTATACCACTAAAATATCTATAACATAATAATAGTCTTATAGTTTATATACTCTTCTAAATCAGATAACAAAATATTAAATATAAGTTGAAATTAATTCAAATAAATAATAAAACAAAAAATTATATGCTAGGTATACTATATTTACAAAACACATTTTTTACGAATTGTAAACTCGAAATTTGACAGGAATTAATTTTTTAGATTCTGAGTGGAGCGATTTTGTATTGGTTTTACAATAATGTGTTTTTTTAATTTTTTTTTGTGTCTTTGCACACGATAAGTAGTTGCGAAATAATGCTTAGATTTTCAACTTCAACATCTTGTTCGATGGGAAAGTGAATATTGTTTGTGCATTGGGGAGGTTAGGTGTTTTTTTAGTTTTTATTTCTATGAATGTCAATAAAATTTGATTTGTTTGGCGAAAAAGCGTAAAAATTTAAAACAAGGCTCCTGATATATTTGCTTAAATAGCAGTTGAAAAATATTAAAAATACATAGGCACAATTTTTTTTTTAAGTATTTAAGGTTCGATATTTGATAAAATTTATCAAATTCAAAATTTAAAAATGATTTTGTAGTTAAAAATTCATAAAATGTTCAACTTTTACAGCCAAGGATTGAAAACTTACTACAAGGTTCCACGTAAGAAGGTTATTCTGTAAGTAACCAAAAAATCCCAAAAATATAGAAACACAGTTTTTTATAGTTATTTTATGTTCAAATTTGAACGAAATTACATATTACATAACCAAGAATAACGATTTTGATTATTAGGTTGTAATTTTATAGTATTAATGCAACTTGCCGGCTACCGTTATGAGCATTTTCAAACATTAATATTTTACATGCTGATAAGTGATAACTCATTTAAAAATTAAAATATCTTAAAAAACCAACGAGAAGGTACAGATAATGTTGTTACCTAAAAGTTTGATAATAGGTCAATTCACTCTAAAATCAAAAATAACAGCTCCCTATTGAAACTAGCAAACGAAAAATTGCTATGTCGTACGTCTGTAAGACGGAGATAACACATGCGGGTACGAAGTCCTCTTAATAATAATAACTAATAAGCAATAACAATATAAAATATCCATACTGACAAATCGTCACCGCTCAGAATCGTTTTTCGTATACAATGATATATCTTTGAATTCAAATTTAATACCATCCATTATACAGTGACCGATTTGTAATCTACTGTACAGCAGAGTGACATCCACTTATCCACCTTTTTTAATTTGTTCACCTATTAACTTTTCATTTTTAGCTGTATTTTTACTTCAATTGTGTGCTTTTTGTTTTAGATTTTAGGTTTCACATTAGATCTCTTTTTGAATAAATAAAAATAAATTTGAGTAGGTAGAATATAATTTTGAATTAAGTTTTCAGTCAAACGATTCGCAACAAATTGTATAATTCGTTCAGAACTAGTTGAATATTCTACCCACTTTTAAGTGCACAATTTCACTCAACTGATACCTATATTTATACGTATTAGAACCAATTCAAACAGTGTTTTGAGAATTGAGATGATAACTGATAAGTCATTTTTACTCGAGAACGAATTCCGTGTTTCCCAATACGCGGATCATCCAAACTATTTACGCGCTGTGCGTCGCGCAAGGTTGTTTACGAGTAACACAATTTTAATTGTATACATTAAAATAATAAATTGACGAATAATTGGATTCTCCGAAGCCGATAATTGCATAATTTTAACACACGGACGGCTGCGGCGATGATTTTAATATATTATAATATTATTGTATTACATTTTATTACGATAATATATTCGCGCCAGCTACTCAACTATTAATAGTTACATTAAGTTCTGCCTATAATTACAGCATAATGTCTATAATGTATGCACATATTATCGATATGTGTTAGGTACTTCTCAAGCTTGTCAGGGTACACCGAAAAAGTCGTTACACGCATTGTATTATATTGTAATAGAATAACAATATTAGGAGAACAAGTAATAATACGTATAATAAACAACACATCGTCGAAATTCCTTCCACCTAAAAACCACGTTAAAAAAGCCAACACATATCATAATATATCAATACGAGGAGTAAAAGATAAATTCTGAGGCATAGTCGTCTCGTAATGTATAGACGGTCAATGGTATTTTTGTTTATTATTATTGTTGTTACCAGTAAACGGATTTACGTCGTCGGATAATCACCGCCGGTGAACCGTGGTGCCCTGCTCGGTGGGAGGGGAAATAATAAAACTCGAGCGGGAAACCTATAATACTACTACTACAAATACCAGCGGTGAGACGACGCGGCACTATCTACACCTCGGTCACGGTTACACACGTCTCGGCGACGCTCCTCCGCCCCGGCTCGTCAACATCCCCTCACCGGGCTCAAGAACGATCGTATACCTATATTACCTGTTCATATATTATACACGGGCCTACGCACGATATCGTGTTATATTATATTATTGCACGAACGGTTTTGCCGCGCGTATTGATTTTTCACCAACTATAAGCCGCCGCCGGGGTGTGTCTGCGGCGGCATTATACAAAACTGACCCGGGTACGACCGCGCCCTTTTCACCCTTACCGCGCGTTTTGGCGGCAAACACGCCGACGTGCGTACGTTACACGGCTTGGCGCGGCGGCTGCGGGCTGACGGCGGCCGACGACGGCGTGAGGGGACGACCGAGCGGAACGAACGCCGCCGCCAGATAGAGTTCACTGAACCTTTCCCCCGGTCGTACGGCTACGCCACGTGCAGCGGCAGCGGCAGCAGCAGCAGCAGCAGCAGCCAACAGGAGTGGAGGTGACGGCGGTGGTGCCGCCACCGAGGGGGGAAGGGGCGCCGTCTGGGACGATATTATATAGTATATACTATATATGGCGACGGCGGCGCGGCGGTTAAATACTACACCCGTCGTCGCGGGTACGTATACCTATATTTATATACCTTACCTATATATATATTTATTATTTACCACGTGCACAGTCATTCAAAATTTCAAATTGTTATTATTATTACAAAACGGTCGTCGGCGCCGCGCATCTTGTAAACGTGCGCGCGCGTATCACTCACACACCGCATAATAATATTAATTTATAATAATATTTTTATTGTGTTATACATTTTAATATAAATGGACTATAGGCATAACGCATAAACAAGTAGGTATAATATAATATTACATTTATAGATATTGGACATCCCCGTGAGTCATTGTCGTACAGAAAAACCCTCAATAAACTAGATTTTTTAATTGTTTGGTCCACCACCAGAGATTGTTGGAATTACATGCGCCAAACTCGGCAGACGAAATCGTTATGATCCGAGGCTGTGCCTGTTCGTGAATTCGTGTATTTTGGGATGTCTATCGAAGCCAAACATTAATGTACACCAGACGTATTTAGAAAATATATTTTCTGAGAATTATTTGATTTCGATCATATATTTGGATGATACTCAGCTTCATCGTATTATTCTTAGTATAACGTTTCAAACTTTTGGTATTAACTTGGAGGATAAGTTTTACCATTGAATTATAGAAAACGTGATTTATTCTTGTCCTAAGCTCTGACGAAGTTGTTATTACTATTTCGGTGTATTATTGCAATGTACCTATTTTGGAAAAGCCACCGAACCCAAGAACCTACATTTTCGGAAATTATATATTTTTCTAGAAAATTTACTAGATTTTCGGTAAAAACTAATTTCTGGAATTGAAATACTATTTATTTATGAAACAAATGTTTTTTCGTGTAGGTATATTGAAACTGGATAATCCTTGACGAACAGAGTTAATAAACGTGCGTCCTTGCGCCAATATAAGATGTGACTATAATTATTGGAATGATCGGCTTACAATGAAGATATCCGATTGAACCGTTTGAAAAATCAGACCATCCAAAATATTGTGTGGTATATATTTTGTACATACTATATAGATTCCAAGTTTCCCGCCAAAACACTTTTTCCGAGCAAATTTGGAACTATGGTGGTACAGGAAGGATACCCCCCCAAAAAAATTGCGTAAATTAGCCGGTGTAACCTACCTTTAGTAGAATTCGATGCGTCACCTCGTGTTTGGCGGGAACGCAATTGAAAATTCATAATATATACATTCCTACTCGTAAATCGAATATCAACTTTTAGAAGCCCGATTGGCCACTCCTTGGAAACACGTCGACCGAGTTTTCGGCGAATCGTAAGTATTAATAAATATTTGTTTTATAATGCACTGCATGCGTTCATAATAGGAGAGTAAACACCCACTGGTATATAAAAATTTGAATAAATTACCAAGTATATATATTACGATTTTGACAAATTCGAATTCCCCACGCACGGTTGTTGTTTGTATACACCGTATGTTTAAATATCGTATACGAAATTATTATAATATTCGACGAAACCCAATAACCTCGACTGCTGCGAAACGCCGAGTTTTCCTGTTATTCGCGAAAGAGTAAACACGCCACCCATACCTACCACACGCTACACACACACACACACAAATACATGCATAAATACACGAAAGAGATTGGATTTGGGTTCAGTACCACGCGTTATTCGATTTGTTCTTATATAAATATATAATAATAATTATTAAATTATATTATATTATTATTATTATTGGTGTATAAACTATATAAATGCATAAAATCGACGCCCCAGATCAAAACTGCAACAACCCAAATAATTGGTTTGTTGGGTATAATGTGTTTTCTATATTGTTTCTCTATGTAACTTAATGTAAATTATAATTTTGAAAATGCTCTCTCGTGGTCAATAATTTAACTATATTTTATTGTGTTCTTGAACTGAAATCGTTACAAGATCGTCTATAAGATGGTGTACATAACTCGAATTTGTTATAACTCGAGTTGTTGCAGTTTTGAACTGGGGCGTCGATATTATATATAAAGATTATACGCACGATAGTTATCCGTGTATATAGCAGAGCAATTGTAAGTACAACACATGCTATACCTACGCGTGGCCGTGGGAATACCTGTTTGTTTTTTTTCTCAGGGGCGGTAAAGTCGAGAGTATGTACATACTTATACATATTATAAGATTTTTACGCAGTCGTAAAAAAACAGGAGTACCTATGTGTATGTGCTAAGACACGTTGTCTACGACGGGCCGACCTCGTTGCATCGGTTATATTATTATCGTGCACGCACGCACGTATATAGGAACACGATATAGGTACGCATAATAGTGGGTACGACAGACGTGTGTACCGTGTCATCGCATCTCCACGGTACACGCGAAGAGTGAGTATCTCTCCCAGTCTAAATTTCTCGCGGTGCAAATTTATCCTCCTCCGTTCAGGATAAAAACTGCGACATTTTCGATTTGTATCCCCGAGGCCCGATAATGATGGCAGACGAAAAATGCACTCTCGTTTAGCTGTTAAGTCCATTGTACGAAATTGGTATAGACTACCGCGGTATACTTAGTAAAATACAGCATGCACAGAGCGTACGATAAAAATAATAGGTATTGATGTTAAAAAAAGAATAGATTTGTGAAAAGTGCTTTCCGTCATTCTGTTTTTTGACATTATGAATGCCATTACAATTTAAATTTTACTTTAAAACCCTAACTTTGGTTATTAACCAAATAAAATAAGTTTTATTAATATGTATATTATTATGCAATTAACACTATAACTTATAAGAAATAACATATACTTATATTCCAAGTTATTCGACTTAAATGTCGAGGTTGATTAAGTAACAAAACATATTATGTAGTTTTCTCTCGTCAATAACTAGTTCAATATGCCGCTAAATATCTATATTTCAGGTGGCTGAGAGGTGTGGAAGGTAGTTGGGAACACAATAAATCGTACTTCGATTCCTGATTGCGTAGGTATGGACGATGATTGTTGTTAAAATTATATTATACGCACGTGTATAATGTTATTTATTGTTGTTGTATTTTATTGCGGGCCTACCACAAAACCTGTATAATGTGCACGAAACAATCGAGACGCTGCAGAGACAGAGAGAGCATACCAGCCCACCACATTTTACGCGCTGCACGTGGAACCATAATAATAAAAGTGCATCGTAAAAAATTCCGTTTTTTATTTTATAAAAAAAACTATTCGACGAACCGATCGGTTGGGGGGGAGAGTGGGGGCGACGATTACATGCATACGTATGCACACGCGCGCACCAGTCGATGACCGCTAAATTTTACACTCTACGAACAACCGTGTCCGACCACTAAAATAACGCTAAGTAATTACTAAATATATTAATATCATGTTATGAGTTTGATGTATGTATATACAAGACGATAGTAACTATATAATATATATATTTACAATACTTATGTTACTACTCGACGTACGATAGACAGACGATAGAATAAAGTATAAAATAGGTAAAGTATAAAGTAGGTAACAAGTTTGGACTTTTGTCCAAACTTGTTACCTACTTTATGTATATATAATATAATATAAATATCACTCAGAAAAAAAAGTTTTAGTTATATATATATATACCTGAATGGCTGTATTATACGCACATAATATATTCGCCAACTATTAATCTATCCTTTTGGGTGACAATTATTTTGAAACACAACTATTCTTCCGTTTATTTTTTCAACTGTTTTACTATGATGATTTGAATAAATATATTATTATTATTTTATTTTTATTTTTAAGAAAAATGAAAATTATTATAAAATATAATGCACGTATAATACAGTTTCCGAGACAACTTTTCGCCAGTTACAATATTTTTATTTTATATTTCTATATTTGGTTATCAATATAACACTGTTAATTATTATGTATTATTATTTTATATTTATTAGTTATAATATATTTACTTACGCGATTCAATCAAACACCATACGTGATCCTAGTTGCTTGTGAGATGTGGATTTTATGGGCTCTTGTATCTTTTTGTTTGACCACCGCGGTTCGAGTGTTTCCTGAAAATAGTTGTTAGTCAGTATATATTATAGTATATAAATTCTTATAAGATATTATATATTGTCTAACAATATTATCATCATATTTCGCTTTGCAAAAGAGTAATAATATATTTTTACATAGCTTGTGTAATGAGCAATTATACCAATATGAAGTGTGTTTGTTAGGTATGCGCATAAATAGAAACCGATGATCGCATGTTCATGCCCAAGATAAGTACAAAATCGAAACTATTTATCAATAATAGTTGTTTTTCTATCATGTTTGTGTGTAGAAACACTAGAAACTATTATGATATAATATATTTATAGCAAGTGTATTTGAGTTCATGACTATATTAGTAACGTGACTATAATACGCGTTGTATACACTTGTGTTACCTTAACAGAACAGTGAGTGTGACAGTGTATAAATTACTATCTAAGGGCTCCAAAAATAAAAAACCGTTACTGTTAGTTTGGCTTAGTTTCAGGTGACCTTTTATGGTATGGACTATGTACGTATGGTTACGGATTTTTAACTCGACGAAATAGCGAAACCAGTGACGGGTCTAGAGCGAAGATCTGGGGGAGGGGGCGTATTAATTTGTATATACGCCACACAAATATTTATCTCTTACATTTACATCTACATTTTATATTAAATATGATATAATTATCTAATTCATCACTTGCGCGTATTGTTAGATAACTTATCATTTAAAGATGATTACCCATATAATTAAATTATTAGATTAAATATGCTGTGAGCCGTGGTGGGAGGGTCTGCAGTGTCCGCTGTCCAGTTCTGAATCAAATGAATTATGATGGAAATATTATCATCAAATACTTTTATGTATTTTAAATAACTACGAAAATAATAATTGTACTTATGAAAAACTGATAATATTATGACATAATAAGATGTTTTAGAAAAGTATTAGATTCTACTTAATGATTTGTCCTTAAAGGTTATTGGTTGTTTTATCTCTTTAAAAGTAATTATGATTTTACTTCAACCAATCAAATCTTCCTTCCAAATTATTTTAAGTATATTTACCCATCATCACCGACAAAAAAAATGTTCTACCTACCTATACAGCAATATAAATATTATATATTATAGTATATTTATTATAATTTATGCTTTGAACAGTTACTTAGGTATAGAGCGTTTTGACATCGTAATAAGTCAGTAAATGGTTCGGAACTCAATAATGTTTAACAAAAACTTGGGCTTATGTACCTATAATCTACATAACACAACGTTTTTAAACAAATACAAATATTTCTTGTTTTTGAAATTGTACTGCCACTCAGTGATAATCGGTGACACGCCACCACTGACCCAGCTCTAATGAAGAATTATCAGTATAAGAAAATACCTAATATAATTAATAATATTATATTATAGTATGAATATGGTGAGACAAAACCGGCAGTCAACAATATTGTGATCTATACATGGAACATGAAGTCATTCGTTCGGGAGAGCCGATGAGGTCATTCGTATACGGGTTTTTTTGAAAAATGTATGTTACAGCTGTTACGGGAAAATGTATTATGTTTATGTTTGTTTTAGTAATTTACGTGTACATATTATTATACAAACCAATAAATAATATAACGACTTTATAATATGAAATTTAAACGAGGCACCAGTCACTATTAACACCGTTCATGCAGCATGTTAAGTATATCCATCGTATAAGATGCATTGTGAAGTACATGTGTACTTACGAAACAAACAAACCTACTCGCTTTTATGCCAGACTGGGGAACTAAGGACTAAAACATTTCTGTTCTCAGGTATTTCAGATTTCGATGCCACAGACAGAAGAATAAATAACACATACAAATTTCTCAATGTTCTAAAATTTTTCTTAGACTATATTAAAATAATGAACGGCAATTTTCTTTAGTATCGACAAAGGAAAATTTAAAAAAATTATAGTGAATTAATCGAAGAACTGTTTTAATTTTGAGAGTCTCTAAGATATTAATTAAAAATGTAGGATAACATACGAGAATATACAAGGATTCAAAATAGGGATGTTATGTGAGAGTAGGACGTTTAGAAAAACACATTTATACGTTTAAACTTTAGAGCATATTATGGGGATAAACAAATATTTTGTAAGATACAAAGTATAAAAATTACTGTTTACTTTGAAGTCTCAAAACAAGTCACAGCTCAATCAAAACAATCATATTTATCATAGACAATTGGACGTAATAAGACTCGTTTTTTCACAACAGATCGTACGAGCGACATTTTCGATGCCTATCTGAGGGGTGGACTGGTGCCAAACACTAGGAAAAAGTTGAAATACATAATATAGGTACAGGCAAATAGTAGATATATCAATACTGCAGACAATCAAATTTTGACTAAATTATTAGTGTTAAAAAGTCAAGTGATAAAAAAACTATTTTCGAATTCCACATCACTAGTAAGTATGTTACTACTAATAAAATATTATTTATTACTATCAACTATTACGTAATGCGCTGCATTGCTGCAAGGCATTAGTACGTGATATTTTTATGACGATTTATTAAAACCTCGGCGTGTGTACACAGGTTTTAGGGTACAATTGCGACGATTTCATTCTTGATAGAATAAATCTACTCTTTTATGATTTTTGACATTCGGTTCGAAAGTAGGTATAGGTACTACCGCTAAATAATATTGTATATTATGGAATAACAACAAATAGGTACGATTCCCAGAACATCAAATGTCTCAAGTACGCAAAAATTGTTTTCGAATTACGCACACACAATTGACAATATTGTTTGTCTATTAAAATAATTGTTTGCAATAATGCTACACTAAATAATACACTTAATTATCTGAAGGTCTGAACACAAGTCAGGCGGTACCGTATACCTGTACAGTGTAGTACGGCTAAAGTACAAATCGATTCATATCGTGTAATGGTGTATTGGTGTGAATAACATTAGGTACCTTTATATAATTATATCATATACAAATAAAACACTATGCACATATCAATATTGAAATATACAAATATACAATATAGCTTAAACCATAGTACACAAATAAAGCGATATCACGAGTGCGTAAAATATCATATAGACTGCAACATTGTTTAACGATTATAATAATAATATAATATTGTTATTTATTATTACAACTGTGCCGGCGCAATAAAATTAGAAACTAGTCGAGAATTTTGATTTATCGGGAGTAAAACGCGTAAACGCAATAAAGGATAAACATTGGTAACGAACACTATACCGCAGTGTTTCTCAGTTTCAATGAATAATTGGAAAATTATAATAATAAATAATAATAATACATCAATAAATAATAATGTGATCGTGTCTGAATGGTATTGGATGAGTGATACACCGATAATATTCACAACATTTGCGGCTGTGTTTCGCTGAAATAACAAAAAAAAAAAATTTTAAATTTTAAAAATTTGTCTACAATGTAACATTTAATTTTTAAAAAACGCAATACCTATAATAGTAGTATGCACTATTCAATGACAGGCCAATAACCTACGATGCTGAAGCCTTAATTTTAAAATAAAAAAAAATATATATAATATATTAAAGTGTTTGTACCAGGTAATAATAATAATAACAATAATAATAATATTAATAATAATTAGAATAGTGGAGGACGGAGCAAAACAAGGAAGTGAACAGGTGGAAAGGTGTTGCCGTATTGGGTTCAACGGCACGGCGACAAGGCTATATATTTTTTGATTTTAAGATGTTTAATATTCGAGGATACGAATCTTATTTGTGTGTGTGATACAACTATGGTCTATTATCTATACAATATAATATAATATATAATAATATTATATTCTTATCTACGTATATACACAAACGCACGCCATACGCGTTCCATAGATAATAGATTAGTGTTAGGTAGTGTGTTACTATTATTATTCGACTACGACGAGTTCGCAAACACATATTTTTAAGAGCACATAATATTATAGGAAAACGATTATTATTCGTACAGGTCTAACAGGAAATGGCAACGATCTTAGAGTCTCCCCGGGCCACTAATATTGTTATTTTGTGAATAGATCGTGAGTTTGTTTTGTTGGTCGACAAAACAAAACAGTTGTCGGTCGTTGTTGTTGTTGTTCAGTCGTCTTGGTTTACAACAATACTATATAATATACTACGCGTATTATCATTAAACTATCATATTGTTTCTAAACGTTTTTTTCCGGACACGCGCAGTTATTTTATTGTCAGGTATTTCGAAGTTTGGTCTGTTAAAAACTGTAATAAATAAATGCAGGTGAAATACGTTGGAAGTAAGACTTGTTCACAACATACTGATCGTTCGATCTTGTGGTTAGAAAACGAGAAATTATTTACTCGACGGTGTTTCTGTTGTAGATAATCTCAAAATAAAAACGACAGTGGTACCTATATTATACTAATAGGTCCGTCCTCTCAGGTCTCGACACTGGAACAGACAAAACTACTATAATTATTGCACCATCGTTTCGAATGTCAACATAGTATAACAAAAATCTATGAGGCCATAAGTAAAACATAAATCAAATCATTGAATAAAATGTAACATTTAAAACTGCGAGCTTCCTTCGAATTTGAACAAACTTAATATTGAACCAAAATCACCATCAATCAACCTAACTAAATGTATTTCCAACTTTTTTTGCATTAGACATGAATACATGATATTTCTTTGCGATTGAAAGTATTTATTGATTTACTACTTAGTCCAGTGGTGAGGCGAAACATTTTATTTAAATGAGCCAAATAAATTGTATCCATCCACCAAACTTAAACAGGATGTATACCAATGTTTTCTGATATCTCAACTCTCAAGTCTATAATTTAGAAGCTATACATTTTACAAATCTACCAGCATCACTACCAACACCACCCCTAGAAATCAACGGAGCCGAGGCTAAGAAAAACTGCCTCATCACGTCACTTCTATCTACAATAAAGTTGTTGTTTTGTATATCATTGTAATATAGCTATTATTAACTATATCGATAATGACAAAATCGTCGACCGGCTAAATATATTTTATAATTTAATTATACATATACTTGTACCTTAATAAAACGGGGGCGCAATTCATGTGCAGTGACGATTGCGGATGATGAGGTACTATACCTACCTATTATATATTATACTATAGATTATTATGTCCAACGCTCGGAATGTTGATGATCGATGAACGATGACATTTCAAATTGTTGGATGAGGTACAGTTAGATAATATACGTATAAGTTATATGTATAAAGTGTAATAGACATTCCGGTTTTCTCTGGTCAAGTTTTTTATATTATTGTCCTAGAATTGTATCGTGTTTCTAAATTTCTAACGTTTAATATCCCAGACGCCCAGTCACATGAATGTTAATTTATTAAGCTTGCAGTTTTTCACTTTTCAGTTAGGTAAGTAATATGTTATTCAGGCGATTTAAATATTACTTAAATTCTCTGAAATGGTATTTTATCTTTTATTTCAAAATGGCAGCTGTAGGTATGTTATTATTTATCAATTAACTAACATCTGATCTAGACTGAAAATCATTAATGAACATCAATAGTTACCTATAATAATATGGCTACATAATACATTCATGAAATAATTGCAGTCCGTCTATTAGGTCCACTAGATATATATGAACATTACTTATTCATATTATTATTAATTCTTTTAAATTTGAATCTCCTGATAATTTGTTCTTATATAATATATAATTATTAATTACTCTTTCATTACATAAATTATAATTGTACCTAATATTATATCATAGTATTTGTATGTATATTTTATTGACATTTATTATGATTATTTTCATATTTTATTATTATCTCAACTACTATTTATATTTAATTGTCAATCCATATAGTATAATAGTGTATTTTTTTTTAAATAAATATTAAATCATTCAAAATCTGCCTTTTTTTGATACATACAAATAAAATATTTTTGAGAATATTTTTTGAAAACTGCGCAAACATACATTTTAAAAAATACCTCATGATTCACAATTGATAAATGATAATAAATTAAATGTTAATAGTAACCTTCAGAAATAATCACTGGTACGTAGTTTATAAATTACCCTGTGAGTATACGTATTTTCCAATATAAATACTATTAGATCATTTATTATTGAATGCGAGTTTTAAGTGGCTCGTTAAAAACTTGCAATTGCATAAACAAATATAAAAACAAAATAAATCAATAATTGAAGTGCGCGTTTAAAGTTGCAAAATTGTTGCTGACTTAAAAATGAAATAAAAAATCGCTCAGGGCTCTCAAACGAATACATAATATAATATAAACTTCAGAGAGAACGCCGCCATACATCACATGCTGCAGAGGAAAGACTTTATCGGCGGTCAAAGTGCACGTGCGTTTGTATTATTTTCGATTTTTGTACTTGGTTTTATTCCTTTTACGTTTCCGTTCAAATTTTAGGTACGTTTTTCACAAAACAATTCACTCTGCACACTCCTCGTGAGCGTGGGGGAGTGTGAAGGGCGTCAAATAATACAGTTTTAAAATATAAAATGTTTAGGATTTTTCAAGATGACTTGCATAACGATCGATAAAACCTTTGTTTTTGTTTTTTTATGCATTCTTTGATGGCATAAAAGTAGCAGTTAGTTGCATGTATATAATATTTAAAATTACAACGCTCTATATAATAAAACCCATACTTTAGTTGTACGTAACCGACGCGTAAACGCCGTAAGCCCGTAAACGAACAAAAGTACGATAAAAAAAATTAAAGCGCACGCGCACACAAAATATATAGGTACAATATTATAGACCGCTTGCATGTGTCGTAAATGCGGTGTAATAATATGTCGCAATGCATATCATGCGTATAATACGTAATATATAATAATATTATATTACGCGTTCGGTCACCGGGCGCGATGCGCACAGTAAAATTGTGTCTATTTATTTTATCACGCGCGGCGGTAATAGACGAAATAAAACCAAACGACGGCGTTGACGCACATTTTCCGCGAGCCATCGCGTGCCCCATTCGGTGGCTATTGCGAAGAACGGATAATAATAATAAAAAAAAAAAAGGAATTGAGAATGGTATACGCGCACAATAACCGCTACTTGTTGGTCGACAGTGTCTAGAGGAGGAAAAACGAAACACATTTTTTAGGAAAACCCTTTTTAGATTTGGACTGCATTTCGCTATATACACACACTTATTTATTCACCTCGTCGCATTCCAATTACGCGTTATTGTAATTGTTAGTATGTTTTTCGAGTTTTCGTCCTGCGTGCGGCGACGGTCGAATAATGACGTTTTCTCGGTATTTTAATACATAGCGACACAGGTAATTCGTTTTTCCAGTTTCCACTATAAAAATGCTGCTGTAGTGCTGTACCATATTCTCAAACTGATAATTATTTTCCGTATTTCTTTTGTATCATATTATATATTGTATACTGTGCATACCTACGCTAATATCAGTAAGAAAAAACAGGTAAATTTAAAATATGCCGAGAAGACTTAATAATAATATATGATATGGGTTTGTGGTTTGTAGTTTTGTGGTTCATTTTTTTTGTTTCGTTGTTTTCGCATACCATTTAGCATTTTTCGATGAAAATTAAATTAAACGTGCCAATGCCACCACTTACTTTAAATGGACGGCCGAAAGGTTTTTTTCATATATTTCGAGGACACGCATTACTGTTGTAAAAGATTCACGAAAAAATTATAATTATGTGATACTAAAAGTCATTATAGACTTCAATGGACTTTAATAATTATGATGTCGCAGTTCGTGGGTGGTGAGGGGGATGTTCACCACAAATCGGATTTACCAAGAAAAACGGTTTTAAAAACACAAAGGGGTCAATGACACTGCCGCTGTCATGACTGTAATGAGTTTTTTTCACTAACTTCATATTTAGCTTAAATAAAATGTCTACTAAAATACTAAACTAGTTTCTTCGAAAGCCATCTGCTGCGCTATGGCCCCACCATACCTGTTAATATTATAAAGGAATGACAGGCTACTACAGGCCTACAACACATGCACATACACACACACAAATACATTTAATAATATGTATACAAAAATTAAATATGTGGTAGGACAGTAGGTACTTACCTGTTGCTCTATAATCACGGAATTGAAGGCTGTGCAGCGACTTATATAAAATTATCAGTTTAATGTACCGCGGTCATGTTTAAAATAAGTTATACATATTATATATATCTAATATTATATTAAGAAATAAAAGAATCGAATGAATCGAGGTAGCGAGGGTAGGACATGAAGTAGTTTACCTACGTCGAAAAACCATATATTTTAAGTAATATTATGTAATAAATTGGTACGTTAACCACATTTTTGTTTTAGTCAATACAGGCTTCTCCCCCGTCCAGGTTTAATCCTTGCGGGTTACAGCACTGTGACATCTACGATTCTCAAATCACTTCCTATCATTCGATGGGCAAAAAAAATATTTTCCTAAAAAATAATCCTATACTCTGTTCCACAAGGGAACAGGGTTTTCTGCGCATCCCCACACAAACCCCTGCTATAAGTGAAACGGTTTTGTTAACAGCGTGACGTGGGGCGATGGCGCAGAACCGGCACGTTCTCTAGTGGAATAGAGTTTAGTTTTTTTTTTATTTAATTAATTAACAGTCCATCTTATCACTTTTTTATAAGTTACGGAGTTGAGTACCTAACAGCATTTTTTTAGGGCATTCAAATTAAGATCCAGCCAATTACAACAATCATCCGATTATAATAATGGCGCAATATAAATATTGTAATCCACGAGAAAAATGAACAATAATATAATACACAAAATATTAATATATAAGGACGTGTGGAGGAAAAACAATTATAGTGTATATTATATGCAGCCATGCAAAGGGTGATTCACCAAGCATCTTCCCTCCAACACTTAATATTTTAACAATACAGTAATACAATTTAAAAATACTTAGTACCTAACTAAGTATAATTAAAGACCATATTTCTAATTCTTTGATTTTTTCTACTTTTTAATAAAGTGTCTTGTTTACAGTAAAACGGCGACTCTCTTAAGTATATATACTCAACATTTCTAAAAGTCAGTTTGAATAAATCCTTTATGAAAAAAAAAATAATTAACTGAGCATGTATGGCCATATAATATAACAAATATGTTGTAAAATTCCGAGGCTCCATAAAACCAGAGTGTCTCGTACGTCTTTAATATTATGGTATCTAGGTATATATACTAAATATACGCACTACACGTCCCGTGTCGGGGCCTGGCGATAATAATAACGACTTCAGTGCGCTTCGTAAGTCGACTGCAGCTATATACATATAATGTAATACTATATTATGTATGTCCGATGCTGTACTATATAATATACTATCTGTAATGTATAAAACGCATATAATCATAATAACATATTGCACATAATAATATATCGTTTTATATTGGTAATACTTGGGGACTTTCACCCACCATTAATTAATACGTTCTAACTGTATTTCGCTGCAGTCGGAATACTCGGAAACTGTCAAAGATTTAATTTCTAATTTCTGTCGACTAGCAAATCGGTAAGAACTGTTGTCTATTCGACGAAAAGCGAATGCACGCGCAGGAATGATAATACTCTGTTGCAGAAGCGGCAGATTAAAGAAATATAACTTCTGTATAGTCTGTACCTATATTGATAAATAAATAAATTACCGTAAAATAAATAGTTTCCAAAATATAATTCTATTAAAAACTAAAACACGCATTGTTATAAGCACGCCACGCAACCCTTTTTTTTATTATAATAGATTTAATAATCTATAAGGTCGTTAAGTTTGATTAAAGAGTCGGGATAAAGTTATTGGTAACGGACTTTGCGAGTACTATTAAAAGCAGAAAAGCTATATAGGAATTAGTATTTGTGGTCAAATTAGCGGGGAAAGATATTAGATAATATAAGCGCGTTCGCTTCTCAAAGTTTAAAAGTTCATCCTTTAACTGGTCACTGTATGCGTATACAACGTTAATGTATTTCAGAAATTTTTACTTACTTTAATATTTGATACTCTTAGCGTCATATCATATAAAAATATCTATAATATATTTTCAAAAATTTACTTTGCATATAGACAATTTATCAAGTTTTTGTTCAGTATAGGTACTCATTTTTTTAATCTATGTCACCTAGCATATGATTATTATTATTTGTTTTTACAGAATTTTCTAATCTATATTTTATTGTTTTTACAGCAGTTAACGACTGTTACCTACGCAAGTATGACTGTTATTTGAATTGTCGCCATAGTTTATATATTGGTTTCGAAATTGTAATGTTTTACGGTGCATAACTGTAAGTCTGTAAATATTCTGGCACAAACAATAATTCACTTCCACATTAGCAGTCTTTAGTTTACACAACATGTATATTTCTTTAGGATTAGCTGTATAGGTGAGACAGTAAAAATTTCAATTTTTTTTTATTTTTCGAATTCTTTTGTACTTACGATATTAGTATTTGTTTTTTCTTTAACGTAATAATTATATTTTACCCAGTGGGTTCAATCCAGGTTATTATTTTAGACTATAGGTACGTCGCAGGTATAGAGTTACACATTACTGCACTTAACTATACCGAAGGAACCGCGTCATACGTCACTATATTATAATGTATATTATTGTATACAATGCATATTACTGCCTTACGTCGTAAACCGCGGTATTTCCGTTTAATTGTCATCGAATGCGTATAATATTACCGTGTACTCGTATTATAAATATGTAATATATTAATATTATTGTAAACAGCGTAATGGTGTTTTGAAGAACACAGACGCACCAGACGTACTATGTCTTCAATGACATGCAAGTAGTGAACGCGTGTGAAAAACAAGTGCATGCGAAATTATTGTTTGCATCCTTATACGTGCGTGTAATTATGTTGTAAATACTAATGGGGAAGCCGTTATAGAAGTTATTACTGTCCGAATTAAAAACGAAAATTACGTACGCGGACAGCTGCTGCCTTGTGTGGTCGTATATGCGCAATATTTAAATACGATTCAAGGTAAAAAAAAGGAGTGAAAAATACCGCGTTTATCCACTACCATCGCGTGGATAGTCACGTGTTTTTAATTATATAGGTAGTGGCGTGGTGCGCCTCGAACGAAAGTGTCCGTCTGTTTTTTTCATCGTGGTTTAAAAATAATGTATAATAATATTATAAACACGCATCCGATAGGTAGAAGTTTGTCAATACAATATTATTACGACAATGGTTTTATTTATCATTTGTCGCGCGATTATTCCGAAACGCGTCATGATGTACCGCATTGATCAAGTATCATCGATTATCGCCACACAGCACATCTATAATAGTATAATATAGCACATTAGTACCTACCTATTATGTAACTATGTAAATAATGTGTACTCGCTATGCATCTTATCTGCTGTAGTACGTAATATCCAATTGATATTATCTTCGTTCGAAGCAATTTATCCTTAATATTTAATATAGGTAACGATATAGGTATATAGGTATATAGATATTAGTTTAATACATTGATCACGTATCACGCGACCACACATCGTTGAGATTTAAACCCAAGTTCAAACAGCAAAGTTTTGGTCTAATCCAACTTTAAAAAGTATTTATATCTATATATATATAATATATACCTTCCGAGTTGCAACAATGACAGTCAGATTATACGTATATATGTATAGTATGAGTTATTTCGATGAACAGACACGTATCTAGGTATGCCACCCCGATCGATATGTGCGGACCTATGACGTTTGCGATGAAACACATATGTAATTACAAAACATATTAAATATTATATACCTATAAAATAATAATATATCTACGTGTATCCTTCGGAGTGAATGACGTCAAGCTTAAAATTTACTCCCGCGTGTCAGTGTGTGTGTAAATGCATTATAAATTATATGGCAATAATATTATAGAGGCATAGTATATATTATTGTATTTTATACTCACTGTTTTTGACACGCAGAACAAAAAAATACATCATATTATCATGTGTAGTTATCATATCGTAGTAGGCGCCTTATGTCTCGCAATATACCTATATAGAAGGTATATTCACCATACGATTTACAGCATATTGCTGCAAAATACGCGAATTCGTGTATAACACGCGCTACTTAATATTCTGGGGTCGAAAAGGCTATTATCGACTTTGATTAATGGTTGTCAGCGTTGCAGACGATGATGACGGAAAGTTTCATACATATTTATCTTTTTCGTAACACTTGCGCGTATATTTTACCGTCGTCGTCGCGCGGGGAAAGAAGATAAAATAAACGATACAAATGCCATTATAATGCATATACATATAGGTAGAGGTACACTATACGTATACTCATGATATGTAATATATAATATAATAAACGTGCGTGGAAATGAAATCGCGAGAAACGTCTTAAACTCGTTTGTGGATTAATAATGACGTATAATATTATATTATACATGGTACATCGCTTGGATGCCACCTTATGTCTTATAATATATACTTACATCACGTGTTATTCCGATTACAATAGTAACGCGTAAACTATATTATACTATACGTCATACGTTTCGGTAATTCGATCCAACTTAAAATTTACCGATTTGCAGGCCTCGTTTGCGAGTCAGCATACGTGTTTCTATATAAGTATTATACTAGTATATGCACTACTATGTGCACGTCTATGTATACGTGCAATTTAATATTATATTATCATAATGTCAGTCCGCTTTTCATATACACTTACAGTTTTTTAATGTATAGTGTTTATCTGGTGGCGTTAATATTTGTTATTACACCACATATTTACCCATCCCGTATATAGTCGCGGAAAAATATCGGATACCTCGCCGCCAATAAATTCTAATATATTATGATAGTTATCTGAATGTTTTGCAGGTGGACAGTTCGTCGCATATAAGCAATATTATATATCATATTTTACATCATAATTACGTTTGTATAAGTATTTACTTGTATACTTACCTTGAAAAAAATTTTAACAAAACTTATTATCGGTGTACATACAATATTATGAGTATATATATATATAATATATCATAATATATTATGTATGTAGAACGCCGTCGTCATCGCCACCGTAACAACGCATAACGTGCGTAATTGTTTGGGAAAGTAAAATTCTTTAGAAATAATACAATATTCGTCCTTAACCACGGCACGGTTTTTAGAAATAGTGTACGTCAATATATACCATTATACTATTT
This sequence comes from Acyrthosiphon pisum, assembly GCF_005508785.2. Classification (NCBI taxonomy): domain Eukaryota; kingdom Metazoa; phylum Arthropoda; class Insecta; order Hemiptera; family Aphididae; genus Acyrthosiphon; species Acyrthosiphon pisum. The sequence goes on along the minus strand of NC_042496.1, from coordinate 4,249,107 downwards.
ATTGGCGTTGCGAAGTATACAAGTAGATAATATTAGATCGTACACGAGTGTATAGGTAGGCAATCGCGGGTTTATTAAATTTAATATTGTTATTACGACTGACGTGCTCGTTGAAATGCACGTATTGTTCAATTAAATGATGGTTTGTATATATATATATTATGTTGTTATTGCGTTTGACGGCCATGTTTGTGTATAATATAAGTCCTTTGGACGTTTACGAAATGACGGTTTTTTTTCACGCATATATATAATATCACGTAAATATAATTTATAATATTATATATCATTATATCATATACCAAAGCATTCGACGCCGAAGCATTATATAATGCCAAAGAAATATAATATGTTCGCCATACACGGAGTAGAGAATTTGGCGCTGGGTTTTGCTTTGGTTGGAACAATATGAACCATTTTAAATCGTAATGTGAAAGATGGATTACTAAGTTCTGACATCGTATTATAGCCTTGAGAGTATTAGCATAATATTTTATGATTAACAATTAATAATATAGGTTAATCAAGCTAATTAATGAACTAATTGTTAAATTATTTTCCATCTATATAATAAAAGAAAGCTTAGTTTGGTTTTATGATATTTTGGAAATTGTCAACCGTTGTAAAAAAATCACTCCCCTATCTGGATCTACCACTGCGCATTCGTTGCTGCTTTCAAAACGATTTGTTTTCACAAGTATTTGCAGGTATAATTATATTTATATATAAAGAATAGGGACGATAATATTACAAATTACAATAATTTAATATTGCTATACTGCATAGGTACTAGGTATGATATTGTGAATGCACATACATACATTTAAGGGACGCGCGTGAAACAAAAAAAATACTCATTATAATATTATAATTCCTACTGAGATCTGTGCGTTTCCCATGGTTCATCAATAATGTGCACTTAATATTATATTAGACAAGTACCATGTGGTGGATGTTACATTCAATAAACTACACACATTTATTAGAGTTCATCAAAAAATCACAGCATTAACTTCACACAAAGTTTCTAACCGATTGGTTGGACGTTACCAAACAACACACGGAATACAGATACAAAAACTCATTCTTCTAATCGTCGTCGCCACTGTATCCTTGTATAGAGGATTGTACAGACGCGATCGCCGTGTACCAGTAGGAGTAGGTACGGTAGGTACTATATCATAAAACGCTTTGGCTCAACATTCAACACAACAACAACAATAACAAAAACAACAACAATAATATACAACAGCAACAATTCACATCAATCGATGCGAAACGAATATTATAATCGTACCATCGCACTAGTTTACCAGCGATATATCAATATGAAAATATATAATATGTTATAGGTATGTACATCATAATATTATATACATAATAATATGTACGTATAATGTACTTATGTACCTATACTCCATGCACAGATCGCTGCAGGGCCTCAGGGGTACGGGGACACTATGGGGTATCGGGACCTGTTGTACGCGTGTACACAACCTGCAGGGTAGTAAATATCGAAAAAGACCAAGACCAATATTCATCATGTACGATAACACAATAATTGGAAATAATTTAAGGCAAACCTCAAACCGTTTACGGATTTCGCGTGGATGTAGTATACATTTATTATAATATACACTCTTTTATACCGCACGCGTTTGTTAATATCATTATATTAATGCGCTTCTTCCGGACCGCCTGCGTCGCGTCCTTTTACGTCATATACTCGTATAATAATAATAATAATAATAATAATAATAATATGTATATATAATAACACACAAACACACACACGCGCGAGCGCGCTCACTCAAATACAATAAAACCGCCGTCGGCGGGCGAAAACGTGTACTACGCGGTGTATATAATAAAATAATACGCCGCCGACGACGACTACGACTACGACTACGACGTTAATGAGCTATATACGGCAATGGTTAATGAAAATGCCTCGTCGTCGCACATGACCCAGATTTTGAGCTCGGTGAAAACGCATAACATGCGCCGTATATATAATATTATATTGTATACTTATGGTTAGAAAGTGATTATATGAGATATGCATAGAGTACATACTACGTCGCGCGAATTGTTAGACGGAGTCGCGGCGGTTGCTGTCTAAATATACATATTATTATACTCCGCAGTTATATGTCGCTGCAGGTTCACAGAAATCGATTTTCTTATTGCGCAAAATAAAATATTTATCTTGAAAACCTACACCCACCCCTGTGAACCATACCCTCCAACGCCACTAAATCGAAAAAATATATCATAAGTGGTTTGGCTCTTACCAACCACCCTACCACTAGCCAAAGCTCGTACGTAATATACATAATATTATCTTGGCTGTTGCAGTATGACTGTATAATATGGAGTAATGTGTTATAGTATATGCAAACCGTCGCCACCGCAATGCTAATATAAGTACCATGCCACGGATAAAGAAGACTTATGATACGCAGCAGTTACAATATATACTATATTATTAGGCCGCATAAATATGTTTGCCATAAATAAAGGACGTTTTACTACCCCGTATCTCCCAGTGGCATAACGGTCCACATCCCCTTGCGAATAAATTATTGATGACCCTACAGGAGAACACACTCAGTCACCAGGTGTTGTGAAAATACCTCCTCAGTAAAAATGATTTTTCTACGCTCTGCTAAAATTATATGACGTAGTATAGTATCCAATAATTTAATATAATAATGTACTTGTCCTGTATTACGACAAATACTTTTTTAGCGTTTACTTAACGTTTGATTTGAATACTTTCCGGAAACACTCGACAATCCATTATATAATAAGAAAGTTTGGAAAGCTGCATATTTTAAAAGTATAAATTCGAGGCTATGGGAAAATCGTTTGTTATTGAAATTCCGTTACCATAAAATTGCGTACATTATGTACCTATTTATAAGCACTAAACAAAATTCGTCATGTGAAGTAGGAATAACTATCTTAAGCTACGCTCAGAATCTAAAATTACAATTTGTTTTTATCTGGTATCACAAAAATAATATTTTATATAAATATGTATAGTGCAAGTATTTTTAAATTGTTTAAAACTTACAAGGATAACGTACAGGTCAAAAAACATATTATGTGACATCATATATTTAAATAAAATGGTCAAAGTATCCCTCCCTCTATCAGTGTATATGCTTTATTAAAATGTATACAATAAAAAAAATAGGCCCTGAATTGTATACGGTATCGGGTACATATTATATACTATAATATGCACACTATATTATGAGATAAGAGTGTTTTCGCGGATTTGCAGTTTGCGTGACCGTCGTGAAATTCCGTTTTCTATACGCGTTATTCGGCGATTATACTCATTTATTTTCATATTTTTTTCTTTCTAGATGTCTTACGCGTTGGGTTTTTATCGACGATTTTGTCGTCACTTTAGTGGAGAATGTCTATGAATATCAGCGTGAATTATAATATTTTAGTCCCGGGACACCGAGTTCCCAATCGTGTGCGTAATATTTTATTATTCTCCAAACATGCATAGTTATACTAAGTCTTTAAGAAATTCTTTCCTCGATTAATCACGAAACGTCGTCGACTGCTTGTGTTGTGTAGTTGTACTATAAAATATATTCTACTATAAGCATTAAAGTTACGGATTAAAATATATCGTGCCGAAAATAAATGTTTTTTCATGGTGTATTGAAATTTCGTCGTTTCTAGAATATTGTGTGGTCGTTGGCCACCCTCAACAACCACACTACTCCTTTCCACTCGGCGTAGAAGCGCAAAAAAATAAAAATGAAAGACAATTTATGTTAAATTAATATGCAGTTACAAATAATTATGAAAAATTGGGAAATATATGAGTACCTGTTACCTACGTAATTAGATAGGTATAAATATGAATGGAGTGAAATGTGATAACTGATAATGTACACAGAAATTTGTGTTCAAGCGGTACACTATGTATACGTAACGACTAAAATCTGTAATTAAGAAAAAACTGTGGATGATATACCTACGCTGAAATGTTTTTTTATTCTTTAAGAAGAGGTACTCGGTTTCTCCGCGATTCCCGAGCAACTCGAAAATATTTTTTATTCTCTGAAATGATATTATGACGTATAATATATTATAGTATATACACACAAATCATTAGACCGATGCGATCCGCATTTCTATTCTCAAGTATCAAGCTTTCCGCATGTATATTTCTATTATATTTATAAAATATGCAGCAGTTGGTGCACGGTGGCCTGGCTGTATAGCAGCCCTGCATCATTTCCTATAATTATTATTGTTCGTTTGTTTTCCGGACCAAGAAATATGCGCGCTATTATTAATTGCATCTTTATAGTCGGTATACTATATTATAATAATACATACAACATCCGAGGATATAAAATGTAATATTACTACTAGTTACAATAACTACCACTTCTACTACATACTACTATTATACTGCATTATATTAATACACACGCCGCCGCTCGTTACATAACACAAAAAATATAATATTATATAAAAGCCAATTAATATCAATTTTCTTCCTTTGTGTTGTTAGCCCCGTGCAGCGTCGCCGCACGTGCAGAGTTCTTCGTATACACGCCGAATTCAATAATATAATATTATATAATGCTGTACCCTCGTTTTTCTTTTCGTTTTACTTTGGTTCTGTGTATGCCACAAATAAACAAGCTAAACGTTTACCGCTTTTGACGAATTTTCTCCGTTCACTCCTCAGTACACAAGTATAAATTCAGTCAGGTGGTTTTCCGGGAACTGGTTCACGTGCTTACTGCTTATACAATATTAATATATTAATATTCTGATAATTGCATTTTGTTTGGTTGAGGGAAGGGAGGGCACACGTGCATAAATTACGCTGTTCACGACGGCACGCGCGCACCAGTATAATATTATTTATAGTATGATACCTATGTTATACTTGAATACTTGAAAAAGTTATAAATTATAATATCGCATGTATACATCGACTTCTCGGTAGTTAACACCAGCTGTACCTATACAAATACCAACGTTTTTTTTATTGTTTTAATAACTTAAATTTCTTACTGTAAGAATTATGTATTTTAATTATATATTCTGAAGCAGAATGTTTTTTGAGAATTTCAATATTTTACAAATACTGAATTTTTAACGAGTAGCTATAATTAATTACGAGTGTAGTTATAACTTAAAACTTATAAGAATTCAGGTTTGTTGCTGAGCGTAGTGGAATGGCACAATTAATGTACTCTACTCATCAAAACTCAAAATTTTTTTTTTAAAGAGTGTACTATTTACAATCTGTATCCAAAAATGCAATACTTATTTTTCAATTTTAAATGGGTATCATTCCCAGTCAATTTTGACTTTAGATCCGTAGTGACTAGGTATAGTTAATAGTTATGTACCTAGTTAAAATTACTAAAAAAACATGTCCACTAAATATTGAATCAAAAATAGGTGTCGCAGCAGTTAAAAAAAAGTTTACACTTAAAAGTTAAAACGTATAATACTAATAATCAACGATAAAAACTTTACATATACCTAGGTAGTTGAGGAAAACATGTAAAACAATTTGTTGAGAAGTTATAATTATCTAATATTTAAAGTTTAAACTAACTTTATTAAAATGTGAAATAAGATTTTGATGTTTATCGAAGTATTAATAATCGTTCTGAACCACTGAATGTACTAATATAAATATATTATGTCTCTTTTAATGTAATATTAACTAATATTTAATATCTGATATTAAGTGATAATACACTTTTAAACCTTACTGTACTTTATGTTTGTACGTCTCGAAATATGAATATAATAAAATAAAGTGGCGTATAAAACTAGGATTTTGTTTTAAGGCCTTGGGGGGACTAAACTAGAATCTCTCAGTTTGGTATGATGATACCAGATACGTATTATAAGTATATAACATTTTGAACTTTTGTACAACACCTATTCCTTGTAAGTACAACAATTAAAAAAAAAACTGAAAAGCTTGGAATTATAGGTAGGTAAATTAAAATTTTCAAAAAAATTATCCGCTAAATAATTTACAGTGAAAAAGGGGGGTTCTCAATGAAACATATAAGTTTATATCAACACAGAACTCTCCTTATGTAGTAGAAAAAAAATTCAAGAATTGGAAAAAATGGTCTTTAAATAGGTAGGGATACTTAAAAATTCCAAAATTCCAAAAATCATAATTTGAATAAATTCATTATTAAATAAATAAATAAACGGAGGTGAGCATGTTTGGTGAATTGCCTTATATATATTTAATGAGCACCTATATTATATGGAATGAAGTAATAATGATATTATGTGAATAATGTTTATTTATTATAAGACAGATAACTATAGAAATTCCGATAGGTTTCGGCGGGAACTTTCCCTTCACGAATTATGAGTCCGTTGGCAAAATTCAATGAAGTTTCGAGACGACCACTGTCCAAATCGCGTACCGCGGAACCCGCGAGCGGATAATCATGATCATTCAATCGCGATATCATTTGTTGTGTATTCTAAGGAAAACGGTCATCACCGCCGGCCATTTTCACCGCGTTCACCGCATCGTTCGGTTTTTAAAAATTTTCGATCAAACAGTTTCGTCTGCAAGTACGTGTTTAATACGAGTATATAATACAATATAGTGTTTAGTATGACGGACGTTCCATCGAAACGATCCATGTTGTATTAACATTCATTTGTGAGCCTTCTTGAAACGTGTCGTTTGTTTTCGGAATATTATATTGATAATAATAATGTTATTTTTATATATTTTTATTTTATAATATCTAAAATGATATCAATTTAATTATTTTTTATTTGTAACGATTAATTTCCTGTGTAGGTAGGTACTATGATAATAGACCTGAACAATAATTCTGACTGTACAATGACTTAAAAATGTGTGCGTTGAGAAGCAGGAACACGGTTTAGTTAATTATTTTTTATAATATGTATGCAAGAAATAATTTCATAAATATTAGTGTTTTCTGAAATGTTTAGTATCTTATGTCAAATGGGTCACTACGTTTAAACATTAAACATATTATTGTACTAAACACTTAAATGGCACACGTTACGTAGAAATAATTAAAATAAATAATGTTCGTAAACCACAAGAATTACTTACCGGTTATGTCGTTAAAATGGGATATTGGCGTCTTGGTGGTTTTAATTTCGGAGAAGTTCGCATAAATCACAATTATTGAAATATAACATCTGCAATATTTCCATTAGGCAATAACTGTACTAAACGTAAAACTATTGAAGTCAATGGAACAAAATCTGAGACGTTATTGACTTTTTTCTCATGTTCTAGTGTAGTGTAATGATAAAATAAAAGATCTTTTAAATTGCTGAGGGCTTACAGCCGATTCCATAAAGAAAATGACCAGGGAACTCGCTTTGCTGTATATTTTTGGAGGGTGGATCGTCATTGAGTCACTACTCACTGTAATGGATATTGTATTCAATCTGAATTCAAAAATACTTAATTATATACGACTACAGAATTGGAGATTGCGTGTCAACCTCATTTCTAAAAAAATGTTGTAACATTATTTATCAATATATATTATGTTGTCATCATATTTTTTTATTTTGCTCAGAAGTCAAAGTATAGATTTTTAACTTTCAAAAAAAAAATACATCATATCATGAACTATTTAGGATATTATTAGCTTAGATAGTTTATGGAAAAAAATTGATTTAGACAGAGATAGATAGGTATGTGCATTTTAGCCAACAACATATTATACGTAATGTCGTAGTTTCAAGTCTACTTTCATTAATTACAACAAAATAATTAAAATAGTTATTTTTTGTTCCGATATTAATTTTGACAACATTAGAACATCAAATGCTTCCACGAAAAAAAAAATGTATGTAGGTATATATTAATATATTATTATATGAATTTTCTACGTTTGTAAATTTATATTAAAAAGCTTGTGAGCGTTCCTCAATAAGTCATAATAAGTTGTAATATATTTTGAAGCTCTTTGACCGAAAATATTTTTTAAAAAAATCGACAATTTCAAAAATATCTATTAGGTAATAAGTAAATTAATAAAAAATTTGTATGAATATATTATTAAGTCTATAAAATCCTATTATAAATACCAATTTGGTGTAAATTTCAAGTTTTTTTTGTGGATTACAACAAAAAAGAAGATTGATTTTATCTCAAACTGATATATTTCAGTTTTTCCATTTTTTCCACTGTTTATTGTTTTCATTGTTTTTCATAATTATTAAAAATAGAATTTGGAATTTTGTCCTTTTGACCACATGGTACCTTAACTCTTAAGTACCAATTTGATCCAATTTGTTGTCAGATTACCTACTAAGTACAAATTCCATATAATTTATGAGATTACCTACTTCTATCAAAGTTGAAGATTGAAGCATTATTTTTGGTTCAAAACGTGATGACTGATTGACTGATTACAGAATAAAAATACACACATATCAATGTAAAACTAATACATTCGTCGTTATGCTCAGACCTCAGGGTCTAAAATAAAATTATAGGTTTCATTTATTATACAATAAATAATCATAAATATAAATCTATACATAATACACTGGCGAGGTGTGACTATAATCGATTTATAAACAATATTCGGATTAAAAAAATTAAACAACTGTTTTGAGGATGTCAAATCTAGAAACTTTTCAGATACCAATGAAAAATCAGTTTCCCGCGTATAGTGCAGTTTCGCATAGTGCATGTATAATCATTACTGTTCTGACGAGACAAAGGCGGCTTTATTGTGACCGTATATTATAATGTTTCTGAAAACGGAAGTGTCTTTTCGTGTAGTTTTAAGCCTATGGTCATCCGCTGTCGTCCCTTCCAAGAAAAACAGAAAAAAAAAGGATAGAGAGAGTCGTCTTTATGTATTTTCCGCCGGTGCTATTAAGTAGGTACTGACTTGTATATTATATTACAGAGTAATTCATCAAGCTTGCAACTCACCCCGTGGGGTATTATCTTTTAATCATTATTGTCATATTTTCAAATACCTATTTATTGTTATGCAATTTCGGGAGTATCCCGTGAAATCATTATGACTGTTGTTTATTATTTTTTGTACATAAAGTTAGAAAAAACTCAGAATCTGATTCTGATATCTAATTTTGATGAATGGATTAACATTTTCAAAAAATCAACTGATAAGCAATTTACAACAAATAGAGGGTGGTTCTCATTTAAATAAAAGAAATGTAGTAACACAACAATACTTCCTGTATTTAAAAATACTAGTCTACAATTTTATTTTCTCCAAAATTCAATAATTTATAATTCAAAATTTTAAAAAATGCAGTATTAAAGGATAAAAGGCGGTTGCCATCATGCACGCGGTGAATCACTTTGTATAATATTTTGTTAAGTAAAATAACAGTAGGTATATTATGTTATAGCTATATATGACTATATAAGTGTCCCGAGGCCATGTCCAGGACGAAAAATATATATAATGTGTGGATGTGACTGCCTGATTGCATATCATTATATTAGGAGGGAGTCTACCCGATCGTGATTAGTTATTACAGACATATAGTTAAATATATATGCGTTTTCTCGTTTTTCAAACATTCGTTTATATAGGCATAATATACAGTATAATATTATTCTTAAGGCCTATGTTGATACGTGGATTTGTATAATATAGTTTTATTCCTAGGCGCGCGTATGTTCTACCTTCTTTACGATGTATAATACAAAATATGTAATATTTCGATTTACACGTCTTTATATGGATGTAGGAATTGATGTTATAGAAACCCCGTAGAACTGCTCTACGTATGAACATATCATAATAATACGTTACTATCGAATATGTGGGCGGTTGGGGGGCGGTAGAGGATATCCTATATGCGTAGGATACCGTGCGCATCGCGAAAATTGAAACGTTTTGAGCGCGTTTTTTTGTGGCGAATCTTTGCCTGTACAACACCCGACTGTCTGTCAATACATAATATGCGTCGAGTGTCCACTGTTTAGGTATGTCACAGACTTGCAGCAGTCGTAGTAATAATAAACCACTGCGTCAGCGGTCATTATCGCGGTGTGGGCTCGGCTGTGCGTGACATGCTAATAACTAATAAGTAATAACTATATAATATAGTATAGGTACACGCGCGCACGAAAATGCCGGAAAGTGTTCGTCTCCCAATTTCGGAGGTCTGTGTGAGCGGCGTGAGAACGTAAACCGTCACCGACGCCGTCGCCGCGTCCGCTCGCCCGCACGCACCGAAATACGATCCGTCTCTTTTGAACTGCGATGTGCGGTATGTGTGTATTATAGGTAGTGAAGTAGTCGTCGTCGACGATGTGACGCCTTTCGCTTGTAATATATATTTTTTTTTCATTATTGTTATTTTTACTAGTAGAGCGGTGTAAGCTATTACCGTATATGTATGTGTTCACTACGGTTCATTGAGCCCACCCGACGCACGTGTAAACCAAAAATAATAATAATAATAATAATCGTCAGAGTGTATAACGTTATAATATAGTATATAATAATATTATTTATGACTATATATACGTAAACAAGCCGGCCACCCTTCCTATACAATCGCCGCCCTTTAATCGGCGGTTCTCTCGGCCCGTATGGGGAACATATTTGCCGGTTACGACATATACCTACTTGGTGTATTGTACTGTATGATTGTTGTACACTCATGATTTTTTATAAGTTATAATTATTTAACAATCTAAACATTTTGAGTAAAAACCACTATTTTAAACGGTATCATTAATTGTTTAATATCAAATCTAATTAGCGACGCGCTTAACACATATCAGTTACAATAATATAATACAGATAATAGATATCGAGATTATAATATTGAAAATGTGCAACAAATAAACTGAAATACCTATATGTATTTGCCATAAATGAGGATGTTGCATTAAAAAATGTCATATTATTTTCTGATTACGAATACCAATCTTAATAATTCAATTACCTATTTATGAAAACCCATTATTTTGTTTTTACGCGCAGATTAATTTTATGAGAACCATTGTGGGAGCAAAGTCATTATAACGTCTGATTTAATTGTTTTCAACCACAGATTAAATCGTTTCCGTGAGTTTAATAATAATTGTTATGCGTATCGGAGGTTAACGTGCGTACAAAATATCATTGTTATTACGCAGATTTTTGAAATATTCTGTTCGTGTTTATTTATACTCGTGATTCAGCTTTTCGTTGTATGCAACGCATTCTCCGTGGATTGGCTAATATCCACTCAAATTCATTGAAGTGTGACCCTTAAATCACGTATATTATGTATTATTGTTGCTCATTGCCAATCTTTCAAATTATCTTTTTAGTGTATTTACTATTTACAGAGAAGAGTCGTCACTCGTTTTTCCAACTGCCTCCGTTATAGTAATTGGATGTAGGTAAATACCCATAGGAAAAAGATTAAGGTACCCATCCACATTTCTCATAATTAATACGAATACATAGGTATTATAATATTACATATTGCAGATGGTTTGTTATAATTGAAGACGATTATCATTATTATTTATTATTATTATTATTACCTACATAGGTACCTATATTGTTATTAGTGTTATTAGAATTATATATGATTATGTTATTTTAACCACTAAGACGTTTGTATTGGAGAAAGGCATTTTTATTGGCACGAGATGTAGTTATAATATTTATATTACAATGAGTTGTGAACATTTTATTGCCATATGCAATAAATGAATAAAAAAAACATTGAAATTTCCAATTTCTATCGAGGATAATTTTACATGAATACAATTCAATTTATTTAATTGTTGGAATTTATTAATTTATGCAATTAACGTTGACTTTCATCTATTGACTATTATACGCAACATATAATCACATAAAATTACGGGGGCCAGATTAAAAAAAAACTGGAAATAAAGGTAAATAGATTTTGTGGAGGAATGCAATTTTTTATGATAAACAGCAATAAATTGTTTTCGAAGTATCTTAATTATTTTATTTTAAAGTAACATATTTACTCGTACGTTTTAATATTTATTAAACATAATTTAAATGTTATTGTTTATTTTATCATATTTATATACTTGAATATTTGTACATTTTATTTTAAAACATGTAATATAATATTTGGTTGGATAAAAATTATGATGATAAATTTATAATATGTATTTATAATCATATTTATAAGCATATTGTATTGATAAAAATTGTTTAATATGATTACATAGGTAAATAACAATGTATTTGGTATATTAATAAATAAAAAGTAATAAATAAATTAAATATTAACCATATCTTTGATACCATACGTCCATACATATAGTACAAATAACTAAGAACTTATCAATGAGATCCAAAATAATAAAACCAATACTTAGTCAGTGGCGTAATTTGGGGTGGGGCAACTGGGGCATTTGCCCCAGTCTAGTATTTACATCAACCTTAAGTCGGCACACCCATTAACCACTATGGCGCTATGCTATGAGAATCTGAGTAAAACAATTTTGAGTCGGAAAAGCTGTGAAAAATTGACCTAGTCTAATTAAAACTGAAATGACGCCACTGTACTTAGTTCTGTAAGCTTCATCTAAACTTAATCTTTAGATGATGTTTCTTTTGATAATATTATACTATTAAAAAAAATATTTATGAAATTTGATTTCATTTTAAAAATTTCATTGATTTTGGAGGGACAATTGTTTTATATAAAATATAATTAAGCATGCTTAGGACATTTGTCAAAAACATAACTTCCCCGTATAATATGAGATGCTTGCAGGTGGCAATCTGCAGTCAAAGTTATCGACTTACCGTACACTATTTATTCTATTATAGGTATGCCGTATGCATATATTCAAGGAAGGTAGAATAATAGGATTTGTATTTTTCTTTTAGTGTTTTGTGTTATTAGGTAAACAAAACACATAATAAAAATTGAAAAAATAACATCTACTTATATCGGAAACAATCAAACAAATCGTACAACATAAGTGTTCCAAGACACATGAAAATAATAAAAATAACGCGGAATACCGTTTTTTATCTATATCGAATAACTATCGCTTAATATTTATTGATACCTACGTTGCAAGTTTACTTACAAAGTACAAATATAATATAATATTTATATATATTTGTACAGTGTCGACTATAAATTGTATAATATCTAAATATTTTCTAAATATTGGTACTGCACACTTATATATAAATGTAACATACAAAATTCTGAGGGATTTCCCCACCACCCAAATTGTAGCTGAAATTAAGTAAACCTCATATCGATAAAATTTATTTTTGCTATTACGTCTGTGAAATTATTACCATCGGTTATCATTTTAAACTATAAAACAAAAAATATGTTTAACTTATATAAGACAATTCTAATAGAAAAATATAGCTATAGAAATACTTTGAATTTAATAACACTAAGGTCTGTGTTATGTTTTTGTTTCAATGGGATCGATGATTTCAATATATTATATTTTTTTAAATATAAATTAAATATTTGTGCATAAATGTATCAGCATTTGGTTCACTAAGATTTACTTTTTTTTAACCACTTCTTCGTTTTAAGATATTATTAATTGTACCTCCAGTTTACATTCAAGAGAATATAATTAAATATAAAAATAACAAATATACATGTGACCATGACGAAGTAACAAGGTATGATCACGACAATCTGAATTTCGTTCGGTTGACGCAGAATAGGGTGGGAGTCATCCTCGTCATTTGATTGGCTTATATTTAACGCACATATTATGAGTTAATAATATATAAAATAATATAATAATATAATAATATCAAGGACCAATGAAAAGCCGAGGAAGACTCCCCTCCTATTTCTGATAATAGACTTAATAGAGATATAAGGCGTATCACAAAATTGTGATCATACCTTGTTAATTTGTCATGCATGTGCCTATATCTATTTGAATTTTAAACAAACAAAAAGGTTATGTCATATTATAACATATATCAATATTTAATAGATGTATTTTAAGTTCAATTTTCGACAAAATTGTATATTTAAACAAAAAATATAAAAATTTTCCATTAATGATTTTTATTATTTTGTTATAATTTAAGCTTTTCGCCATTACATATACAGTGAAACCTCTAAATACCGAACACTATATGTTGCTGACATTTTGTCCGCTATTTGTAGGTGTACACAATTTAGAGGGTACAATTAAGGGAGGTTTCACTGTATCTGTACACAATGAATTGTATATTTTCATCTAATTTAAAAATCCCGAAATAAGGGCTAGGTAGCACACAAATTGCGCTCAGAATCGTTTTTCGTATGCAACCATTAATTATATAATTCAAATTGAATTCATCAATTATAGTGACCTACCGGCTACCTATACAACTCGATGACAAGGTACAGTCGAAACCCATTTAAATACAACTAACAACTTAGACGTTTAATGACTACTCCGAATTTTTTTTAATTTAAATTAATTTTTTTATTGATGTAGGCACAATTTGATGACGTATTAATTTTTATTAATAGTTGTTAGGTTAATTGTATTTTACACACTGCAATGATATAATTATATGTAATTATTTGAGGTATTGAGATATTGTTTCATACCTTAATACTCGTGTTTCGTTTCTCTATTTATAATAATAATTGAATTACCTAGTGTTGTTCGACAGAAAGTGTGATCAGAAAAAATATTGTTATTATTATTCCCATCGAGTGGTGACTGTTGAGATTCCGTGTGTGCGCAAATTGCTCTTGCACGAGTGCACGCACGCGAGCGCGCACACGTCATGAAACTTCATTTTGTGATAATGACCACAATATGACGTGAAAACTCTCGTTTCTGTGACACACGCACTTTTATCAACACCTAATTTTATCGAGCGCGAGACTGGTACAACAACTTTTGACGAGGGTCAATGATTTATCCTCGAACGATTTTTGTTATTTTGTTATTCTTCGGAGCATATTAATCATAGATACTCAAAACATTCCACTATTACTTAAACTATTATCATTTTCTATACCTACACAATTAAATTTAAAAAAATATTTTTACTTATTTGAAGCTATTTATAGGTATTTTACATTTACATTTATACATATTTTAATTTTTCAAATTATTATTAGATTAAAAAAATATTAATATACTTAACTACAGTGGCGCTAATAGGAAAAATGTTTAGGGGGGGCTCAAGCCCTAACACATTTTTTTTAAAATTATAATTTATAGGTAGGTACATACTTTTAAGAATGGTATACTATTATTTTTTGAGGGTGCTTTGAGTGGTTTGGGGGGGAGGGGGGCTAAGCCTCCCTAAGCCCCCCTCCTCTATTTGCGCCACTGCTTAACTAAGATATTTTTTTTACAAAATTATATAAACATTGCGAAATATGGTTAGACAAATTAAGTTAATAGATTTCTATTAAAAAATAAGGATTTTTACAGTTGCCCTTTTGTGCAGAGATCAGTGCCTCATGAAATATATGTATTTAGGTTATCCAGAATCTTTAAAATATTTTGTTGAAAATTCTAAAAAATTTTATTAGTAGGGACTTTAAAATTTTGGCGATTACGAATATTAATGTTGACTAAACACAATAAATTTTCAAAATATCTTTGGATACATTTTAAGCTATTTACACGACGCTAACCGGCTTTCGTGTAATAGGTGATCTACCGCGGTAAAGTGATCTGCGAATTCAGGACGAATGATCTACATACAAATTAAAAATATTTTTTTTATAATAGTATGAAAACACATTATATTTAATTTTCATCGAATAAAAAAAAAAAATGAAAAAAAAAAATAGCCAAATATAATAAAGATTTCAAGTAGGTACAGTATACAGTATACGAGTAAACATATTTTGTATTAATTAAAAATTCTAAAAAAGTATATTGAGGATTAACTGACCTCCACCATGCTTCAATCAGATGACGATGTAAAAGTTCCGATGTGGTGCCATGTATTTTTCAATGTATTTTCATTTTAAGATGTGACCGAATGTATTCGATTGTATGTGTGTTGGCTCCTGATAGGTGGTCGACAAGTTTTTTAGAATGGTTTACTGACAAGTGATAATAACCTTTATTTTGTAAAACTTTATAGAGTTTCTATTCATGTGACATGATTATTGTACCTGGGAGTATTACTTTTTAAATTATTGGAATAAGTGTAGCTCTATCTCGACGTTCAATAACATAGAAAAACGTTTTTCAAGAATACCATCATGTCGCCAATACATTCCATAAACCGAAGGTCCTTCTACTTGTTTGCCATAATTTCTATTCCTGTTATTAGGAGGAATATTTTCAGAATCAGAATCTGAGTTTGAACTATTGTCGTCCGTTAAATTTGCACTTCTATGATCACCCAGTAGAATCCTGCCTGTATTATATTTCCTTTTTCTACGTAGTAATAATGACTCGTCAATTTGAACACATTTATTTGATAAATGCAATACATTCAATACTGATATTTGTGTTATTTGATATTTTACTTCACAACAAATACGTATTTATATGTCATAAATCGTTATCGCAACATATAATGAATCCACTGCGGCACCGCGGTACGTTTGATAAAAAATGTACAATTATAATATGTAACTATATATGTATAATGTGTATATATTATGTTCAAAGGGTTTATCCCGTATGATTAATAAAATAAAAATGAGTAAATAAAATAGTCATATATTAATAATATTGTATAGATCACCTGATACACCTAAAAGGAGGTAGTAGATCACCTGCTACACGAATGCCTACAAACCTATTCACTCAAGCTCACCGTTAGGTACGTTGATAATGGCATTAATAATTTGTATATTGTATAGCAATAGCATATCAAATAATATTACAAAAAATGAAATTTGTTCTTGGGAAAAATCAGTTCAACCATAGTGTATGCAGTGTAACTAAAATAAAAATAAATTATTTAAAGCAAATAAAATATACTTAGAAAATATAATAGGCCGATGAGTGACGGACCGTCTCAGCTCTGCAAAATTTGTTTTTCGTATGCCATGAAGTATAATTTATCGTTGTATTCAAATTTAACACTTCCAA
This sequence comes from Acyrthosiphon pisum, assembly GCF_005508785.2. Taxonomy (NCBI): domain Eukaryota; kingdom Metazoa; phylum Arthropoda; class Insecta; order Hemiptera; family Aphididae; genus Acyrthosiphon; species Acyrthosiphon pisum. Next base: position 4,232,027 of record NC_042496.1, on the reverse strand, counting down.
ATTGGCCATTCAGTGATATAGATACTCAATGATTCTGTAGTCTGTACACTCGACACGTACAATGAACAGAAAGCAAAGCAATTTTCCTGGGTTTTAAAAACAATTATTTGATAGTGAAATGAATATTACTATATTAGTATTAAAATATTATCTTTTCGATGAAATCAAAATCAAGATAGATTACATATCATTATAACACAACATTATCAAATACGTATATCCTGTACAAATGGTAGAAATAAAATATGAGTATTTGAGTATATGAGTATATGAGTGGTGCAGCGGGGTACATCCCAAAACTAAAAAGGAACCATCAACCAATAAAGTTCAGCTCTACATCTCAATAAAATAGCTAATGTCAAACTGGAATTTCGATTGGTGTTAGGTGTACAATAGTACCTATATATGATAATATGTAAGTACATACCTATTTATTATTATCACAAAACATTGTTTGTCGTTCAAGCAGTTGATTTTTATTTACCGTGCTATTGTCACATGCATATTATTATCATACACGTATAATACATAATATTATAAATCAATCATTTTTTATTGACCTCTGCGGCTCTGCGTGTAATGTGTTCCTTATTTTATCTTTTCCCGCCCGCAGTTGGCCGCGTGTTCGGTCTCACGAGCGTCGGCATGAAGTACGAAGGCGATCTCACTCTTCAACGTCTATTGTCACCTTATCTATCACCGACGGCGGTAAGTGCGGCCCTCTCGAACGGTATAACGAAAGGAAAAAAGGAACATCTGTTTCTCATTCGTATTCGCCTCAATTTTGTCACCACTTCTTCGCGTGCACAACCAGCCGCCGCGCCACGTGCTCGTCTTTCCTCGTAGCCTCGTAGGTACATAATGTATAATAACAAGAACATTATTATTATTATTTTGAAAGGAAACCGTGAGCAATGTACCAGATAACGATTTCAATTTGATATCCACAGTACAAGTATATTGTCTTTGTTAATTGGCGGCCACTGTCGGATAAAAAGCGAAATCTAATCGTGCATGTTATTCGTTTGAAAATGGGATCACATCGGATTCTGCGAAAAATTTCAATACCGAAACTGTGACTAGTAGTGACTGGAAATTTGAGTCATGGGTGACATTTTAGGGGAGGGTCACGAGGGGCAGTTGACCAATCCCCCCCAGAAAAAATTTTGACGGGGAATTTATCATTTAAAATGGGTCAGTAGACTGCGGTTAATTCCCCACCCCCAACAATTAGAGCCAAGTGCTTCTAGTAATTGAATATTACGTAATATTATTTTTATTTTAAAATAGTTAAATCATATTAGTAAAAATACTCTATTAAAAAATTAAATAATTGTTTTAAATATGTTTAGCAATAAAATATCTCAGCTATTTCATTGGCAACATTTCGTCTCAGAAGTCAGAATGCATGTCAAAATGTCATGTTTTATTTTTAGTTATTACATTACTGCGTCAGTTTAATACCTGCGCCGATAAACTGGAATAATTTGTACTATGGTGAGCTGTAGGGTAAAACATACGATATTATCGGTATTTTTTTTTTATTTCGGACGAAATTTGTGTGCAGCCGCCATAGTCGCAACTTCTCCAGACATATATAATATGCAATATAATACATAATATTAGTAAGTAATACACTTTTGCAATCATACAGGGATAAGCGGTATAACAATTAAAACGGCAGTGGTTATTTACTAGTATCGCTCGACGGACAAATTGATTACGATCGACGAGAATATAGTGTACACATCGATACCGCATTTATAATACAATCACGAACTCGTACGATAATCAATATATCAACTGTACGAATAGACATTGTAGACGATATTAAACAGCATTGATATTGTGTTATACACGTACGTACATTGTACATACCTACCTACATACTCAGATACATAGTCATACAGGCCACAAGCGCTTGGACTAACATAATATAGTAAGTTGTCTCAACGATTATTGTATATTATTATTTATTAAACATTACAATCATTGAATATTGTTTGCTGCGAGTACACGATTTCGCTCCAATAATCATTATTAAATATTTATAGAAATATATTGTTAAAACTTTTATTTGGAGTTGGATCGATGCTGTAACGCATACAGTATCATACCAGGACATAGGCATTTATAGCACTTCGGATGTACATTATACAGTTTATACCTACAATATACACGCGTCACGTAAGAACCATAAAAACTGATCGATATCATACGTGTATACTACTGCAGACACTATTCCCACAATTATTTTGCAGCGTATAATATTCTACGCGAATATAATATATATTATAATGAAATTGAAATTGAAATAGTTTGATGGAAATCTAGACGTAGTATCTCTGATTTGAAGGCAAAAGTTTCATTCGAAATTATATTTTACTTGTTTCTCACTCTTCAATAGTAGGTAGGTGTTGTATACTGTGGATAAATATGTATTCAAATGACGTGTAAATTATAATATTTATAACAAAAGACTTGGCGAAAACAGCCAAACGTGATAGAGAAACCTTTTCAAAAGGCGCACCTAAATTAACAGGCTTCAAGACATCAAAAGGTCTTGCATTTCCAATCAAATGTTCTGTTATGTACCTATGAGCTTTGTAATGATATAAATATATAGTTATTAGTTTGAGGAGTCACGTAGCAACCAAGTAATTTCGAGGGAAACATATTGAAATAGATTAGGTAACCGTGAACTTTGATTGGACCAACTATACATAGTGGGTACATACAAAGCACTATATACTGCAGAAATGGTATACGAGTACCTATTGTATTGTGCATGGATGTAGAAGAATAAGCGCACATATAAGCGAAAACATAAGTCCACAACACATGCATCTTCAGGGAAAAACGTTCAAAGAATACGGAAAGCTGTTTTGAAAGTTAGAGACTCTGATCAATGATTGATATAACAATAGTTAATATAAAAGACTTCACTACCTACCTACTAATATTGTTACGTAATAACTCATAACTACGGTAATTATTTATTGATGATTGTTATTGAAAATTCACAAGGTTTGACCCAAATTTGTCCTCAAGAATATGGCATTAGTTGTAATAATATAAGTATAATAAATTTTGTATATAGTTCAACCCTCCCCAACCCAGAAACCAGCACACACCCTTAGAGTAATTAGTCTAGGAATGCCACTGTAATAAATTTGAAAATAATAATAATACACCTTCAACGAATGTCTTTAGTTCTGGTATTTGTTGGATACATATTGCACATAATCATTTATATTTTATATATATAATATGTGTATTGTTTATGTTGCAGAAAGTCGTTTATGCAACAACAAAACCGTGTTAGTCCTAATACAGCTTTTACATTGGTAAACAGTAAATTCATAACAAGTAAACACACTCGTAATAAAAACAATAATATTAATGGGAGAGCGATGTAATAATAATATATGAATAGCTTTTGAGACTTTGGACGTCGTCCGCGGCAAAAACTACAATCATTGTTTTGTGTTTTTGTTATCCGTTGTGAATGCATCCGATTTTATTTTTCGTCCACTGATGTTGTAAACGCTTATTATATATAGTAAACGTTGTTTTTATTTTTTTTTCACGCGCACATAGCCATAGACATACAGTATAGACAGTAACAATAGTAAAAAAATATTCACACGTATATATCATAAAGAAAAATTACAAAATAATAAATGTTATCGAACATAGCCTATAGGTGTATACTACGTACATATATATTTATTTATTTATGTATATACTTATACATATATAAAATATGTATATTAAGTATAAATATAAAATTATAATATTATATATATTAAATATACGGTACAATTATTATTGTACGTATCGAAAATATTCTGTCTGTACATCACCGCTGCAAGCCTACATCCTTTTTGTGGGTGGTAGTGACTGATGTATGGGAGTAGCGAGTACACACGGTGAACTCAAATCACTCACTGTACGCTTAAACTTAAGACTTAGGCAATTATTTGAATTCTGAGCGGAAATCAGTAATAAATTTGACTTTTAAAATATTTACTTGTATTAAATTTGTTAAGAAACAAGGAAAACAAAGATTACAATGTTATTTTGTATCGTCAATCGAGTCCAACATACTCAATGTTTTTACTACGATCAAAAATATAAAAATTGTTCTACTTCTGCGAGCAAACCTCGCGAAAACTTCTATCATAATAGTTTTGGTTTTCCGTATATAATGATTTTACAAAATTCGTATTATATAGGAAAAATCGACTAGCACAATCGTCGATCAGCACTCATTAGAACGCAAGACAAGTCGGGCGCTACTAGTGCGGCCCGTGGATAAACACGCGTATATCATATACCTGTTATGTAATATTATGTTATATTCTTGTCTCCGCCGTACGACCGTGATGTCAGTACACGTCAAATCCGATCGTCTACGGAAACCGTCTGCTCGTTCCACGAGATGCAGCCCCAACCGGCGCGCCACCGCTGCCGATCCCGTGTGCATGGGGTAGCCGGGGTAGGTATATAATATGGTATAACAATTGTGAAGTTTTCCACCCCGGTCGTCTCCGCAGAGTGCAGACGTCTCGTTTTCGAATAACCATACGTATTTCTATTATAATTCGTCTCGGAACGTAACTCAACGACGCGTGATTAAATGTGTGGATTTCGAGTAGACTATTCGTCGACGCGTTTTTCCGCATCCCAAACGGTTTGTCTTCCGCACCGTCTTAAATGGAATTATTATATTATATTTATGCTTTCGTAGCTTTAAGCAATTCCATTACGCGTTTTATATGCGCTCGAATTTCTGAGTTTTTACTCAGGTCAAAGTTCTGATCGTCTTGATCGTCTCAGAATATGAATTATGCGTTGTCTTGTGCACATGGTATATTGTTGTCGAAAACAATCAAACGGATCAAAGTAGGATATTATGAAAATGGCATAGTGCATTGGTCGGTAAAAAACAATGCACAATAATAAGTCGTGGTTACGGTGTTTTGAAATCGCAACACGAAAACACATATTGTTTGTCAGTATGTTTAGCTTACATAATATGTATTTCAAACAGTTGAATCCCATTAAAATCATTTGTTAAAAATTAATAAAGAATAATAATTAGTATAATGTATCGAAATTTAACAAATGGATTACCCCATCGTCACCATCGCTAATATAATTTAGTTCTTATATTAGTTCTTAAAGCCACTGAAATAATCGCATTCAATTATACTTTTCCATTAAAAAGCAATAACGATGGCACACAATATATATACCTACGTATGTATAATACATGCAATATGCATAATATTGACAAAAGTTTTAACATTATTATTGCAATGGTGCATAACGACTTTCAAATGTTTGAAAATAATATTTACAATAACAATTTGGAAAATTGCGGAGGCCTTCCATTTCACACGGATAAACTTTATTATTTAATGTTTAAAAAATACCAATTATAAAACACGTTGCCAAAATAACGCTTAAAATAACCTTGTGCCAAATACAATAACATTTTTTGTATATCAAAGTATCTTATACTTTGGAAATATTTCCTCGTCTGAATTTTAGTTCAATTATTAAACTTTTTTGGTTCATTGGATTATAAATAAATAAATTAAATGGATATAACAAATATGTAAAACTAAAATAAAAAATATCCAAGTTTAAATCGTATACGCTTATATATATAAAAAAAAATAACATATGAAATACTCGAGGTATGTTAAACCATTATTATATACAAAATATTTCTAGAGTTTTCATTAGAAATAAATGACAAAACCAATATTTATAGAAATCTCAATGTTCGTAAAAAACAGACTTAGTCAATCGACAACGAATAATAATGTATGGCAAATAATGTGCGTTTTTTGTTTGGCATAATATCGCATAATATCTGCAAATCTGCTGTTGTACACGTCATGCACAACATACGTACATTTTACTGTAACAGTACCGACTACTAAGGTGCTCTTACTCGGAATAATTAGGAAATAAAATATCGAAGATGACTTAATATATTATAATATAATATAATATAAGTATTTACAGCTATAAAACTCGTATTGGTAATTGCATTAGGTAATAGTTATACCTAATGCAATAGGTATGCATTAAATTATTGCGTTGTCATAAAAAACTAATTCAGTGCTGTATTATTTAAACGACAAAACAACATTAAGTGTCGAAAATTGTATTGACAATGAGCTTTGAGTGTACACATATTATTCATATTGATCGCATAATATTGTGATGGTGATGTTATGCCAATTGCCAGCGTATGGTGTTGTTCTCGTTTAACATATAGGCACTACAACATAAATAATATTATTCATTAGTTAATAAATAAATAAATAAATGCACACGTTTTACTTATCGTCAATTCGTCAATAATCGGAATCAGAACATCTGAACATATTATATTATATTATTATTATCTTACACAAATTTCGTAAATGTACGACATAATGTTGTGTCGTATAACAAGACTAGTAAATTACAAGGATTTACAGCAACGAGAAATATGCTTAGGTATATGCATGCTACATTGCTACAACCGTGAACCTGCACGCAATAACCGTAGACCAAAATACGACAGCTAATAGTATAGGTATAGCTATATTATAATAATATAAACAGGTTGATTCGACGACCGCATGCTCATCCACCTCTTTATTGGCTCACGAAAAACGTACATTTTTTTGATTGTATATCGTTGCCATTGGTTATATAAAATTAAAATATATATTGTTTAATTTTAGAAACCACCCGAATGACTGTGTTAAAACTATGTATAGGGTGTAGCTTACATTTAATAGAATTTAAAACTCATATTATATGAGTTTTAAAAAAACTTAATAATGCCAATATCTAATGGCATTATTTAATTTGTCACTGTAAACGAGTGCACTAGTGTAGAATCAGGTATAATTAATAAAATAATAAATATATCAACGGTCCGAAACGGATGACTCTTATGTAAATCTATACAGTTTTCGACCAATTTTCTTAAAACGATGGCGAAGTTTCCCTAGTGCGTCTCGTAATTGCCCTTCTTTAATGTCCTAAATACCTAAATCCCAAGAAGAATTCATATTATTGACGTATCCCAAATATGTATTTGTTTTTCTAAGTTTCCTTGTGTGCACCACGAGGAAATTAACTCTACCATAGGTGTATACATCCATTTTTACACATTTTAAGTTTGGCAGAGTGTACTAATTTTTATAATACCTATAACCTATGACTTTTATATGTATACATAAATATATATATATATATATTTAGTATTTATAATTCGATTATACATTTTTTGAATATTAAAATCTTGTGCAATTATTACTACTTGTCTATTATGTCACTATTTCGTACAACAGCTTATTACTTGCACTTATTAACCGTAAATGAGTCGTAGTCATGCTCAGTATTATCGAAGTATTAAAATAAAATGGGGTTTTCTCACCACAGTCGTTGTTGTAAAACTTACGTATGTAATAGTACATTTGATTTGTACTATAATATTCGAAAGTCATATCATATGTTTCTTAAGAGGTTGTCAGCGTACTATTTGTTTTCTCTCTCTGACGCACGCGCAACATACCAAATTTACGTTCAGAAGAACCAACCCTATGTTGTTACTTTTAATAATAGAGTGAATTCAACTATTATCAAACCTTATGTTAAGAAAGTTTCCTGTGTCGCTACACTAGCTATTTTATGATATTTTTATGTTAATTAAATTTATAAGCGTTTTTAAATAATTGTAATAATTTACACGATCATAGTCATATCTTACACAAAATATCCAACGTAGCGACACAGTGTTCTTAACTTAAAGTTTGATAATAGGTGAATTCACTCTAATACTAAAAGTAACAACACGGCCTATGTTACATAGGGTTGGTTTTACTGAACGTAAATTTGATATGTTACGTATGTGGTAAACAAATAGTGAGCCGATATCCTTTTAAAAGTTTTGGCTGCAGATCGAGGCCGCAATCGGACAATTCAATAAAGTTTTTCGATAAGACTGCGGACGCACAAGGGCTATGAAAATGGTAAAAATTAAAACTGGACGCACTCTGGACGTCCCCAAAACTTTCGACAACAGATTCAGCAAGGTCCGCAGTGTCATAGACTAATTTTTACTTTTCAACACATAAAAGTTATAAGTACCTAGTTGACTCACGAAAACGCTAAAAAAATTTTATTTATATAATATATTGTTGTCATAGGTTACAGAAAATGAAATAGTTATAATGATTGGATATAATTTTAGAACTGTACTTTATAATTTATATTTGGCCAAAACAATCCAAATAACTGTGTTCAAAATCTGTTAAGTTTACATTTAATATTTTAATGGAGTTTAAGAAGGGATAAACCTACAGGTATTTAATTTGTCATGGGTAATGCCGTACAGGATCAGCTAGTAGATAATAATATAATAAGATACAATTTAATCTAAAGGTAATATTCAGTCTAGTAATAATTGTTATACTCAGATAATTTTTACAAAAACATAATACTACTATAAAATATTAATTGTACTTGTATAGTATAATTTTCAATCACAGACTTCAGCAGCATATAACTTTAAAAATATAATGTTGGACTATAATCTTTAGTACATAGAGTTTGATAACTCAGAAACTAATCGTTTAAATTTAAAGTTATACCTATAATCAACATTAAAAAAATCTACTTAACAATTTACAGTAAAAAGTGAGATTTCGTTTGTAAATAAAAATTTTACATCGATACAATATGACAATCCTTAAATGACATAAAAATCTATAAGAATTCCAATAAATTCATTATTGATAAAGAATCACATATTACATAATATACACATCTGACATAGGTATATTGACAGTGCTGTAGGTATCGGTTTGTTTCATTTCGCATAACACCAAAAATATTCAAATTGGATCAGCGATCCCCAAAACGTCAGAATTGTGCCTAAATTTAGAATTACTATCAAGGCATAAACACATAATAATATTATACATAATAACGGTATCGGACTTGCGTAAAATATGCGCGAAATACCGCTCGTAACCACTCTAATACGTCGTATTAAATTATATTGTTAAATTATTATTGCTATATGCGCCTGGCACAAACAGAGTATAATAGCCCCCGGCCATAGAGTTAAAGAAGGGTATAATAATGTGTATTATAATGTCGGTTTAAATTTGATCGCGCCCGAATGGAGAGATGAATAATATCAAAAAACCACATCGACAAAATAAACGCACGAGAAAAACGTTAAAAAATGTCAGTGAGACCGAATAATAGTCCAAGCGATCGGAATATATGAATTATATAATATTATATCATACGTACGATTTTATTAGGTCTGATTAAAGGTAACCATTCTTAATACCGGGAGCCGTCACCGATTATTAATGTACAGTTTGCACCGTCGCAACAAATTTTCCTAATGGTATATAATGACGAATTTTACATAATATACGTATTTCGGCCGACGAACCACGCCGACGGAATCGAATCTCTGCTGAAACATGTATCGTTTTGCATATGCAGTACAGTATATTATATGCGGGGTCGTATGCAACGAATCGGAGATTAACCTTATACCTATTCAGCCCGATTCAGGGGAATGAAGGGGTGGGGTAGAGCGTATAGTTTCAGTTATAAATGGTTTTTAATAATAATATTCAAAAAACCGACCGACGCACAACAGACATGCGATTCAGCGCGAGTTTCCTTTTTTACTTCGCGTGCGTTTTTACGATCGTTTCAATAACGGTTACCTCGCGGTTACATTACTATAAAAATTATAAAGTATTAAAATATATAGTTAAACCATCGACGGACGACGTCCGGCCGGCTGTTGTAACGGAAAAAAATTTCACCACCGACGACGAGTGGCGGCGATCGAATTACCCGGACAACACGCCCTCTACTTAGTGCAGTTTTCATTTTAATGATACTTTTCACAGTGAACTCCTATTTATGGTAGTACGCGATGTACCTATCTACGAACTACCTATGCCCTATATCACGTGAATATACACCGAGAAATGCGACGGGAACGATGAAGGTGGTGGAGGACGGCGGCAGTGGCTGGGCATCTCTCATCATATCAAACGGTTTTTCTAAAGGATAAAAACCAAATTCAATAGTATAGTAAAAATTATATTATCGTCACGCCATGGTGTTTTTGTATGTTTGCGCATTTTTACGCCAATGCTGCACCGGGAAAATGATGTCTTCTATGACGTCGTATGATATGCACGATATTACATTTTCAAAGTCATCCAAAGTTATGCAAATTGGCGAAGCGAAGATTTTTAAAAAACGTCGCGTGCGACCAAAACAAGAAAATACCATTATTTTATTACGTAGCCACGTCTTCTAAATATATAACGCGATTAATTATAAATGCGAATAGTTGTTATTATCAATTTGTTCATGAAGACCATCATTATTTTCAATAAACTATAGGTAGGTAATAATTTTTTATACACACACACACAACTGCAGTATATAACTGAACCAACAACATGTTATTATATTTTACTGCTTGTATTTTGATATGATTATTTTTCAGTAAAAATAATTAGCGTATTAAATTACAATACTAGGAATGCTTAACTATACGCAGTGTAGAGTTTATTCTAAAAATAAATATATGAACAGCGTATGGAATTATGTATTTATACCCATCATATTATCTTATAGGTATCACTTATCAGCCTACTTTTTTTTTTTTATAAAAGGATCACTTATAAATAATTATAGCACATTACTCATTAGTACTTACCTACCAGCTACCACCATTTAACTATTCAAGACGGCCGCGGCATGTCTATTTACAATATAGGTATACAATATAGGTAGGTACTTAGTGGTAATTAAATGTATTTATATTTTCAAAAGCTATTGACGGAATTTATTTATCGAGGCGACAATATTTTTTAAGGCCTCAAATTCTGTGCAACAAAACATTGCCAACATAGGCACACATCGGGGGTGAACAACTAGGTGGTGCTAAAATTGTAAAAATTAAAAAAATTTAACTTTCCTTATTTATAGAAATTATGTGAAATACAAATTATAAAATAAAAGCATACGGCTTCATAAATCCTCCACTTCAATTTAAATTTGTGATTAGTGAAATATTTAACTCGAAAAACACTTTTGATTTGAAATCGCAACCATTGAGTACCTTCTTTATATTGTGTACGCTTACGATTGTCAAAAACATTTTTAGAAATATAGATACCTATGTCTTTAAGATAGATAGCTCGGATAGAGCTGAAAACGAATATCAAAATATTTAAATGTAATTAAATATAATGAATTTTAAGGTTTAAATTTTCTAAATTATATTGATTAATTAGAAGTTAAAAAACAGTTTTACAATGTTTTTAATCATTCAACTGCAGTAAATATTTTATCATATACCTAATGCTTTGATTTAAAAAGTAATTGCTTCATCTACATAATTGGTCGGGAGTCTATGACAATCACGCTACAAAACAAATATTCTTTTTTATTATAGTTTATAATACTTTTTTAAAATGCAAAAAGCTTTATGCGAACTTCTCATTCATTGAATATAATAAACAATTATAAAATATCAATTTGTTTTTGTTACTATAATGAAAGAAAAACATTTTATAAGTACAAAGGTAACATTTAATCATTGTATGTGTACCTACCTATGTGGCTATAATAATATGATAGTTAATTATGATATTTAGCGAACGATTCAAATTCAATTCAGAAATTTTAACTTGAGTTTATGTGTAATCAATTTCTTCAAATGGATAATAATTTACAAAGACTAAAATAGGAATTTATCGCAAAATTAATATTAACCTTTCAACAAAAATAACCAGGCACACGTGTTGTTATTAAAATAATTAATTTTTAATTACCACAAGTATTTTTTAAACGCAAACTAATACTGTGTAATTGTACAGTCGAGCAAGTAGTTAACCGAACTTTCCAAATTTTGTGTGTCATAAACTATATAGAAAAATATGTAAAATGTATTCCTTTGTATACAAGTAATAAAATATGTCTGTATAATCACTCCTGCATTGAAACATTTAAATTATTTTGTCTAAATTCGTTGAAACTATTTTGCCCCATCAATCGAGAGGTCAAATAACATATCATTACCTTGCTATAAAAATAACATCTGGTATTATTCATTACTCATTAGACTTGTACTGGTATCGTGAAAAAAAATAATTCCAATATTAAATTATTTTTTTTAAATACTTCGTATAACATACCTATAGATGCTCGCGCAGATGTGACACTGAATTTTTTTCCTAACATCGGACGGAGAAGACATGAATTTCACGTAATATTCCCAACGTTTCCTGCAGAAGGTCATATTATCTAATTTACGATCTCTAGTTACTCGACACATACTATAGGCATTGGGCACATATATCTAAACGTAATTTCTGTTGATGGGTATAATATATTTGCGTGTCGAAGAAACACATAATATGCAGAAATGTGTGCACATTTCGACATTTATTATTACAATTTGAGGTCAATAAATATTGTTGTCTGTCGGTACTAAAAGTGAAAGTACACAAAATTTTTACCCCACCATGTCTCGGACTGTGATTAGTCCGCGGCGAGTAAAAAAAAAATTTTAAATCTAGAAAGTATAAAAATGATTATTGTAAAATATGTCCCACGCCGTCTGCAGTGAGTCATAATATCGTACATTATATATTTAATAATATTGTGCTGGAACATATTATTATATATGTATAATAGGTACTAGGTAGAGACATACAATAATAACATAATATTTTTATTGAACATTGTCTCTAAATTGAAAGAAAGAGAAATTAATGCGATGATAATAATGTTAATAATAAACTATAATAACTATAATTATTATAATAACAAAATAATATATTATAATTAACGAGCATTCACGGACCGCGGCAGTTCTTATCGATAAACAATTAATCGTGCAGCGCGTGTCACATTTGCATTCATCGTAACTCATCAACAATATACATAATAATATAATATCATAATATCTCGAATTATTATGCAGCTATAATATTATATGCATTATGCACATAATTGTCATGATTTTTGTCTTTTTGGTTTTTCGAATGAAAGTGTTTCTCATCACCTTTAGCCGATAGGATTCCGCGAAAATCAGTAATTGAAATTACACCCCACCCCTTCTCTCAAATATTTTCGAATTTTACACCACTTGAGACTGGATGAACAATTAATGTTTTGTGAGTATGGCATAATTATTATTTATTTTTATTTATTTGATGTAAATATAATATGTATGGTATTAAAAATTACAACACTTGAATAATTTAAAAAAAATCTATTGCTATTCCAACTATGACATAAATGCGATCACACATGGTAATATTTATTGATAAAAAAACAGGCAAGGCAAAACAAATTGTTATTTGTTAGCAATACATTTAATTCTGTAAGCGATGACTTGGAAGTAAAAATATATTTATACTGGATTAGTATAGCTATGAATATATATAAAACAAATAATATTTTTAATTTTGGTTTTAGTAATACAACACATGTACACAACACAATTTCTTAATTTTTATATCTAAACTGTGTATGTTTTAATATTTTCTGGAGGGAAATTATGACTTAATGGCAAGAAGGTAAATGTCCGCTAGTGGTAATGAGGAAATGTCTTGGCGGAATTTCCTATTGTCCACGTATATAATATAAATGTCAAATACACTTTTCAGTGTGCTAAACATAATACGTGATAATCATAACTGATAAGCAGCCATAACTATACAGAGGTATTGACCGTAGTCAAAACGCACATATTGTGACCATTAGGTGCACCGTGGTTATAATCTGTGGATCTCGGGTCAATATCTGTTAACCGCCGCCCGCCGAGGTTGACCTCAATAAATAAATAGCATAACGAATATTAGCCCCCATAAAAGACTTATCTGTGAGAACTACACTCCCCTTCTACCCCTCCGTAGTACCGAGGTGCCCACTAGGAAAGCTTAAAACAGTCTCGAGGTTTGCTCGTTTATCCGCGATGGTAGACATAATAATAATAATAATAATAATAACTGTAAGACCCCGCTCAGGGTCTATATTGTCTTAAGTGTGTGTTTATAATGTTTGTATACATATACGCGCGAGACGATTGCGTTCGCCGGGCTTTTATAGAAGAATTAAAAGTCCGTGGTTTTCAAGGAACGGGCTCTTATATTATGACGATGGGCGACTTAGGTGCAAAAGTTTCGTCTTTTGTTATCAACCCTCCTCAAGCTACCTCCTTATTCGACTCTTCTGCACAACCACAAACTCAAACACGTCCCCCCCCCCCCATAATGTTATCTTGCTCTTGTCAGCCATATTGAAAAGTATCTCAAATATTTCCTCTCTCTCTCTCTCTCTTTATATATAATACGCACTAAGACTAAAATAATGTAAGTTCCTATATACCGCTTATGAAACTACACAACCTTTTATACAAACATAATGAATATAGTATTAAATACACTGCTGCAGCGAGAAAATATACACGGCCATATAGTACCATGTCTACCGAGACGAGATGGTATTTCCTATAGGAATACATTTTTCACGATTTCACGCACAAACAACAATCGCACATTGTACATGTACTTATCTACTATAGTAATCAATTGCAAAGAAAATATTATATATTCATTGAAGTCTTTAGTATCAAACGCATCAAGGACTTATAATACTGCGATAGTCGATCTATACGTGTACATGCAGGCCATCGCAGGTCGCACCCTCTTCGTCATAATAAACACAATCCTGTGGAAAACTATATGATATATAACTATGTAATATTATATAGGTACTACACGGTAACAAATATTTTTATATTTTTATTCTGAGTAGGTCTGTATATTGAATTTAAAAATCAACACGAATGATTGTGATTGATTCCTAATGGCTATTAGGTAGTCACAAAATAATTTTCTAGTTATAATTTTTTAATTTATGGTATGAACAAAATATCATAAAAAAATAGGTAGGTTTTAAAAAAAAAAAATATTTATTGACAGACTCAAAAACGGTGACTTTTATCTGTATATAATACCTATGAGAAGTTATTTACATTTACATTTCAAAAACAACTCAAACTGCAATAGGAGGAAAATTATTTTTAAAAAAAAAAGAAAATTAATCTTGGTAACCATATTATCTTGTTTCATGACGTTAATACATAATATATACATAAATACATCATACGTATTATAATTTATAGCTTAAAACAAATCACATATTTATGCATTAATGTGATTAATTCGAATCGTCTCTTTAAACAGTGCGTTGTAAGTGCCAAATAGTATTTGTTTTGCGTTAATTTTTGTTATGGGTTTTCACTTCACTATAATTATATAACTATATAACTATATTATAATATGCGATCACAATTTTTGAAATAATATGATTTCGGCCCGTTTGTGACATTATAATATACATATTATAGGCTTATAGCCACTTCGAACAATAACTATCGTATTGTTAATATTATGTGCATTGTTACGTTCAAGTGTCAAGCAGCATGCCGTTTAAAATAAATGTCTTATAGTATTAATTGACAATTGTTGTAAGTACTCACTTCTCTGGTGGCCGCCGTCGTGCTCCCAGCTGTAACAATACAAACATATTATAAGGATAAATTGTAAAAACTATACAGGAAATAATACTCATTATAATTTAGGCATAATTTGTAAAATTTCACATCGTTATTTCATATTTCATATTACTTATTAGTTATTTGTATTCAATAATATACAAATGACAAACAATGCAGCGTGTAGTGTAGGCATCAATTAGTACTTGCAATTATCAAGAAATAGTATATTGTATTTCCTCTAATACAACAATATTATTTTTTACGGATTCGAAAAAAAAACAATTAGAAAAAATGGATTTTTGGTTGCTACTAATATATTATTGTACACTCTTATAATAATATTAAATCGTTAACAATTTACGTGTGCGCGGAAAACGACGTGCAAATCAGGACTGGGTCGAAGACAAGAGACGTGACTCGTGTGTGATAAAAAATACTTATTAAAAAGAAGAATGATATTATGATATATATGTATTAATTTTATAGACAATGATCGGCACACGTATAATCTCGTGGAAATAGTCTAGTGAGCACAATATATTATACTATGGATAACGCTGTCTGGATAAATCTAAACTAGTGAGCGACGAGACAGAGCGAGAGACACACACACACACACACACACATCGTCGTTATCTAGCCACGATATACTTTATAATGTGCAGTCGAGGGAAATAGTATTTTTATAATGTGTATCATGTAGGACGTAAAATTGCGACGCAATGCGATTTCGCGTAAGGACGTCGCGTCGGACAAGTGCCGATGATGGTAAATTTATAAGTGGCCACACCGGGAAATAATAAAAATAAAAAAACCCGCAAGAAAAGAATAATATAAATTTTTTTTATACATCGGACTGTGTTGTATTAGGGGTTACCACTTACCGAGTAATATTCACATAGGAAATATTATATATTTTAAACAACTGCAGCAGGGACACAACGTTGTTGCGTCATCGGTTATATGCCAGTACATATTAGTATAAAAATCATATATAATAATTAAAAATCCAAGCCATCCAAAACAAATTCGATTTTCCAACCAACTTGGAAAAGTTTAAAGGTTCAATGGTTCACAAGGAATAGGCAAGTATATAATGATACGGGAATACTAATTGTTCTTCAAGACTGAATTAAGCCTAATCTAAAAACTTCTACTTAAAATTCCAAACAAGGAGCTCGGTACTACAGACTTGCAAAAAAAATGGACGTCTAAAGACTATAAGACTTCAGCTGCTACAGGACGTTTCCATGTCGGCTATCGAAAGGCTCAACAAACTCCCGTAACTTCAAATAATTATGAATACAAATTATATTATATTTTTTATTTCCTATATTTGTATGTATAAACTAATTTATATATATTGTCATTACTCACTAAAATCAATAATCTTTACTAACATAACACGAAACAAATAGTTAACAATATATGAAATATGTGAACAATTTATCAAACTTTTGATCCCAATATGTTGAAACATCTTAAAAATCAAGAAATAATAAATAAAAGAATCAGTAAAATTAGTGTATTTGGGACAGACGCTGAATCGAACGTTTGGCGGATATTAAGTCGTACCTATACGTACATATTATACGTAACATGAAACATACATAATATTAATTGTTATATAACATTTTATAGCATTTATATATTTTTTTTAATTTCCAACTGAAAAGAGATGCGACAGCGTGTTTATCGCGTTATTTCTACACCAGTTATTGTATTATTATTTAGCAATAGCAGACACACGTTCGAATGTCGGCAGTTACACAAAAGTTCACTAAAAAAGCGGCGGTAACGTCTGTTATCTGCTCCCTAAATTATGAACGGACGTTTTGTATTACAATATTGTACACACATTGACAATAAACGAAAAAACAAAAACGCCAAAATACTATACATAATAATGATAAATAATATTGTGACGTTGGCAAATGTATTTATTTTTTAAAAGTTGTTTCCCGAGAGACTTGTTCGAATACTGGAAAAAAAAAACACATTTCGCTCGGAATATGACGTGCGCGTGTGTTATGTATTATTCAGATTACGTGTGATACGCATACGATAAGCATAGACATTGTAATATAATTAATATGTTAACGGCCACCACTGCAGTAAAACGCAGTAATTAATTTAATAATGTCAGCTGTACAATATAATACCGTCGTTTGCGAATAGTTATTATTAAAATTGTCGTTCGACACGTGCATACATTTTTAATTTTCGACGGAATCGATTCTTCGACGGCGTCGTACATTAATGAGCATTACATGAATAATTCCTAAACGATTAAACGTACCCCAATTTCGTTTTTAGGGTGGTGTTTATAAGTGAAAGTCGTCTATCCGACTATAGTCAAATGTTTAAACTCTAAAGCCAAACAAAGTCGAAATACGACGGCAGTGGCGTTATTATTAATATAATGTTAAATATTTAAAACCGGACTGACGATACACTATTACTGCTGCAGCTGCAATACCGGCCACGCGCCAATTTCGTACGAGCGTTAACGACAACAAATAATAAATGTTATACAAACATATTTCATATAATATATATATATATATATAGGTAGAATCGCCACACGACCGAATATAATAATATATGCCACACTGCGAGTTAATAAAACGATTCCGTTTAGTGGGTTGGCCTCGATTTTTCCCCCGTGTTTTGACGGAAGTCCAAAAATACAATCGTGGGGCATCGACTGCTGTCACCGCGATCCAAGCCAAACTACGGGTCTTCCCCCTCGTCACTCATCAGATGTAAACTAGGAAAAAACTATAACGATTTCAACTACACATACATGCAGTATAACTAAAGGTACTGCAGATTATATTATTATGAGCCGATATAAATAAATGCGTCGAGTGAAATGTTGTAAGTACATAGCACTATAGTCTTCGCGATAAATCCTCAGGTAACTGTAATGCCGTAATTAGAGTGTGGTAAGAATTTGGGATATGCCATGTTTGATGTACCTACATAATATATCATATATGTGCATTATGCACATTGTACTGTATTGTACATTTTTCAAATAATTTTACTTAAAAAAAAAATTATGTTTTCCTATACTCCCATAATCCCATCGCGCTCCATTAACTAGGAAGTAGTCCCGTCCACACGACTATAATTTCCTCGACCACATAATATGTTGTCATCTCACACATTTGGATAATATATTATAATTCATAATATTGTTTTATGTAACAACCAGCTACACGCGTGCGCAAACTCACTCGGTGGTAACACCAGAGCAATACCAAAATGCCTACCCATACACACACGACCAACGGGGTCATCGCCGGGTGCGACGACGACGGCAGGTGCAGGCCTCGAGGTCCAACACACAATACCAGAGCGTTAATAGTTCCGCTATACTTAAAACGCATATTATATACGACGAAATACACGTGTTTTCCTATACGTACGATAATGGTAATAATAATAATACGACACGGGTTTACAATATACCTATATATAGGTACAGCGTACGATTCGTGCTCGACGCGTTTGTCTCGGGGGAGATTAATATAATCCCTCGCGCGTCACCAGCTGGAACCCTCTGCCGCCACCGTTGTTTCGGTTAATGGATTGACACGCACCGACCGCGCAATTTGTTGTACCTACCTGGCTACCTTATCCCATCTATACCATCTACGCATTTCGTTTCGACTTATCTCTTCGATTTCACTCCCGTACGCACACGAGATATAATATGTGACAATAATATACTCGTAATACGTGCGTCGTTATATTATTATGTATTATTTTTGTGCGTTTTCATAGTCGGCTCTCCGAAATATTCACAAAATAATATTATAGCGGTTGTCAGTTTATAAAACAAAAATATATAGGTATGCCACTCCACCAACACCGGTTATAGGTATAACACGGTTCTGTGATGAATATTACAACGGTGACATATTATTATTATGTTTTTTAACCGATTCCGTCGTATTAATTGATTTTCATCGTACATAGTGTTTGCAAGTTTAATAATTTCGTACTGGTTCTGTTTTCTGATAATTTGGCGCGGTTAAAGAGGTCTGCGTCACAAACACGTACCAGAAACGAGCAGAAGAAGGTGATGATGATGCATAAAGCACAGCCACACAGGTGACGGGCCACAAGGACATAACATAAAACTGTTGTGCGATTTGTTTACTAATAATAAACAAACACCTAAATACCCAATGGATTTAATTTTTCCTAAAGATGCACGATCGAACGAGGGATCTTATTACCCGTCACAGCTACGATAGCTACCCTTAGAGTTTGTATAACATCATTATGTACCTACAGTCGTTGAAATAATGAAATACGAGATAAGTCGTCGGTCTCAGACTCCGCACAATTCATAAAATATTCACACACTACAGCTAGACATAAATACAGTTTCGTAAACACACTTGAAGTCTTAATATGCATACATCATCAGGTTTTTACAGTTTCTTCAATAACTGAAATCCAGTCGGTTGAATTGCAAGAGTATATCATGCGATAATTTTCGGGCCTGTACATAGAAATGTTTGAGTTTGCGACAGACAATATCTTAGTCACTTTAATCAGTTTAATCACACTATAATGTGACGCCGATTATACAACATACTATATTAATATGTTAGCAGGTATTTCAAATCGTAATATTTGTGACGTACGTACGATGTATTTGATGGTTTTGCGTAACAACATACTGAGTCAAATGTGTGTTAAGGTTATCATTTATATAGGTAGTCATCTATGGTACCACATCACTAAATTCAGTAATTAAAAATTGATATGATTGTGACATTTTAAACGCGTGCTTCGGCCACAACGCGTGTATGTATATTATATATACGCGGTATTCGGCAAAAAGCTCTGGAAAAAAAGGCCGCGCCAGAGGGAAAAAATCCCAAGAGAAAAATTATCGTTAATTAGATAAATATTATTTTAATATATTACTTTATAAGATAATTAATGCGTCTTATTTATTTTACTATGTGATTTTATATTATACTAGCTGAATATGTGCACTTCGTTGCCAGTTAAATGTACCAACTCTATATAACTCAAACTTTGTTCAATTGATAATTTGTATTATTAATATGTTTATTATTATAAATAATATAATATTATTATTAATTTTTGACATCCAGATTTCCTACTTTCCGGTGGATTTTCCTAAAATTTTGTTTCATAATAACCTTCTCCGTGATATACTCTTTCGTTTAAAAAAAAATCAAGAAGATCTGATAAGTAGTTTCAGAGTTGACCCTGTACAAAGGTTTTCAATGAGACTGTTGTGCGACATAATTACGTGATCGTCGGCCTATATTCTGTCATCTTGGTCGTGGCTTTTTTTACACCTAAATCCATACAATTGAAATTGAATAAAAATCAATCTCATTTAATCTCAAACCAATTAATATTTATCTGGAAAAAAGAATTGTTGTTGTCATATTATGTATGTGCAGCTGTACGATATATTTACTGCGCAATGCGATAATGAAATCGAATGTGGCGCACGATTTGATGTAAAACTGTAGAAAAAAAACGAAAAAAAAACAAATGAATTAATTTCCATGGTTTCCATGGTTTGCACTTAAATATATATAAAAATAAATACCGCCATGTCACCAGGTGTGCACTTAAAAGGCCATAACTTCGTAACTACCATAAGTGGTATCGCACAGCATACAAACTTCACAGAAACCATAAATATGCTCTGAATTTTTTATCGAAATCGGTTCGGTGGATCTTGAGTTATAAAATGTATTTAAAATGTACAATCATTTTTATATAATATATAGATTCATAGAATATTTTGCTTTATGATTTGTATATTCTTTAAATGTGGTTTGTGATATATCTAGTTATTTTTAAATTCCTTAGATGTAATTTTTTTCTCAATTTTTCGTTTTTTAACTTAGGTAGGTATTCTATATTTGTATTTGTATTTCATATAGTCTTATTACAATTTCGTAAATATAGTATAATATAATTATCTAACGAAAAAAAATGTTTAGTGTACCTACCTATTTTTATTAAATAATATTAAAATTACACAAAATAAATCTAGATTTAAATATGAAATTTAAAAAGGCAAATTTAACAAATATACTCATAAAAAAATTATAAATATTTTATAATTATATTGAATAATTATATTGAATTTATATTGTTTTTTTTAGTATGGTAACTAGAGAACTAGATGGGGATGCATTTTCCACCACTTCGCGCATGACGAATTATTATAATAACAACAATAATACAATAATAATATTATAATACCTAACCTTGTGGGTGGCAAAGCCTCCCATACCCAACAAACATCTACCATAAAATAAATGTTTACGTAGCATAACATACTTATGACTTATGAGTGATTAAAACATAATTTTTTTAACAGTAATTTATTTACATTTAAAATAATTTTAACTAATTAAATATAGATATAGGTGTATTAATTTATATATTTTTAAATTATAACTTCCTTTTGTCTCTAATCTTACACTCCATAATGATCCAAAACAGTACTTGATGAAGCAAAATTTTTCTACAAAAGATTTCATTCCAAACTACCTCTTAATTCTTATCCCTTAATAAAAAATTATCTACCTTATCCATTACCAGGTATTCCCCCAAGATGGTTAAGCGAAAATGGTGTAGTTTAGGTTAATAAATCAAATAAAATAAAAGCTCAAAATAGGTTAGTGTCACTAATGGTTGGCTTCTTCCCTCAAAAGACTCACACGTAATTACTCTTTCAAATTTGCTTATTTTCAAGTCAAGAATAGATTGTAAATTCCTTGTAAAAAAAAAAAAAAAAGTGCATTTAAATTATAATCCATAGCTCTAGCCTCTAACCCAGTATTATAAAAATAATAAGTTGTATAATTATTCCATAAATTTAATTTGTACCTATACTTATATTCATTCTTATTCAACACAAATTTTCGAAATAAAAATTACAAAAATAATGTAAAATAATTCATGAAAACTGTACCTCGTTATTTTCAAAAATAAAAAAACCTTAATGGAGCTTCGTCCCCCTGCGATCATTTCCCCCAAATTCTAGCTCTGAATATACAAAGCAGCTCTAAGACAATTGAAACGCGTATTATAAACACCGCAAACAATACCATTGGGCATAATAGATTTGCTCGTGAGATCAACGGTCGTGCGGAAAAAAAATGAAAATTAAGTTTTGGGGGAAGTCTTTTGTTTTACTTCGTCGTCGTGTCGCGTTTAATTTTGTCGGCGTGCTGGCGCCTGGCGCCCACTGAAGTCTTGCGAAATTTCCGTCGTCATATTACATACCCATTTATAAAAATATTATAGAATGTGATCGCTTGCCACGCGCAAAACAATCAAGTAGAGGGTGTACCTACATAAGCGATGGAAATAATATCAATTTGTTTTACGAACGGCACAGCCACCGCCCAGAAATCGACCACAGTCCGCAGGTATAATAATTCTAAGCGAGGAACCATACCGCACGACAATGCAACTGCAGGGTTCGCAAAAGGCAAAAAATGAAATGGAATTATAAATTGGATTGCTGCAGCACGTCTTAAATGATCCGCGACGGGCGCGTTAAAGTGTACACTTAATACTATTAAAACGATTGTCCTATAACGCTGCTGCAGCTATATTTTAATCGTCTCTTTCGGTCCCAGTTGCAGCTCCGAACGCGTATCTGCGGGCCCGGTGATGCACATACCGCGACGTCTCTTCCTCGCGCATTGTGCGTCGTTCATTGTGCAACGTTTCTATTATCATTATTTTCGCTTTCTTCTTCTTTTCACTCGGAAAACAGGTAAATAATATAATATATTATAGAGGTACACACGTGCACACGCGTGCAGACGCCAGATGTCCGTCTGCGCCGGTCGAGAGAGACTTGTAGGTAGGTATGTGTTATGTGTATAATATTATGTATACCGACGAAAAGAATGAGATCTACGACTACTACTACGTAGCTGACTATATATATATATGAACCTACGGCCGCGGCGGCGGTATAATATTAATATCATCTCTCGCGCGCCGAACACCTGGCCGCGTGACCGATGAATATAGAGGTTATATATTATTATTATTATATAACTGCAGCAGCAGCCTACCTATACGTACATAATATTATTATTATTATTATTATTATTATTATTATTATGTGTAGCAACTGCCACGGCGTCTCAGCCACCACCGGTCCCCCAGTAAAAGTTAAAAGTAAATACTGACAACAAAAAAACGCAAAATACCATGTCCCATTCTTTTTATCCGTTTCTTTCGTTACCTATCGTTTCGTCTGCTTGCACCGTCTGTCTGTCTTCCGATGTATAAATCTCTGGCAGTCTCGCGGTTTCCTAATGGCAGACGCGCGCGTTTTCTGTCTATTCAAAAGGGGAAAAGACGACCACTGCTGCCGACGCTGCACTTATGAGCCAATAATACATCAAGTAAAAATGACTAATATACCTATAGGTCTGTTAACCTGCCACCTGGAACCCTCATTATATAAACTATACATGTTAACCGGGTTAATGTTGGTGAAAAGTTCCACTATATGGTTTTTTTTTTGTCGTGGATGCAAATTGTTACGTAATAATAAATCACATGATATAAATCGGTTATAAATTCGAAATTATGATAAAAGGTCAGTAAATACCCTGGGCCTAGTAATAATGCTTAGAGAAAAATAAGTGTGAAAACTATAAACATGCGAACAAAATAAAATACGTTATATTAATAGATAACGCTCACCGTAATCAATATTAATATTAATAATTATTAGATATACTATAATAATATTAATTTAATATTATTTTAACGTTACCAGTAGTTGGTTTTTTATAATGCACATTACGAATGTTTTATTAACTTGGGTATTCTTTAAAAGAATTTCTTTTCTATATATAATAAATAATTTTTTTCAAATTACAAAAGTATTGTTACAATGAATAAATATTTTTAATTCTGCTTACAACTAAAGCACTGATATGAAATCATATTAGTCAAAATTGTGAAGAGGTCATTGCAAAAACTCATAGGCCACTGCCACAGCGCTTCTATAGAATTTTATTTAAAAATTATTATTTGAATTGAACGAAAATGTAATGGTATTGTAGAAAGATCACGTCAGATTGTGATAATAATTGTTGCTAACATAACTATTATACTATTGAGCATCGTGTGAAAAATAACTTTTCGTTATTCATACAATATTTTAACCGGTTAGCTCTTATTATCAATGATGTATGATGCGTATGATATGATATGTGTATGATATGTATGATGTGTTCAATGGCGACGGTTTGAGATCTATTTATTGATTATTATTTATTTTACAACTTATCCGAATCTGATAATAAATATTTTACTAAACCAAATCATACTACTGTAGTAGTACTGCTACCACCTATACGGCTATAACGATGCATAGGTATAATATACACTATACAGGATATAATAATTCGGTAAACTTCGTTCTGAAAGTCACGCCACTGATAACAATAAACATAATGATGCCGATTAGGTATTGTTGGAGTCACGTGTTTGAAAACTGACCTTTATTTTACTACTTGAATATAATATACGATAAGTTATTTGACTTATTTATAATGTTTAGTAAAAAGGAAAACAGCTACCTATAATAGTCTCAAAACAATAATACAGCATTGCCATTTTGATATCATTATTTGGCCCTAATTAGCCACGAGTGTAAAGAAGATCATTCACCTGAACAAACTATATCTGATTAGAAAATTCAAAAAATATTAAAATATATTCATATACTAGAAAAAAATTGTATATATTATATTATAACGTAGATTATTAACCGACGACGTCCTACACACGACGCGTATATATTATTATTATTATATTATTGGCGTATTTCTTTATATATTTATATAAAAATGTGACTTTCGGTTTAAAAATGAACAAAACTACGGCGTAGACGTGTATAATAATTGCAGTGGTGAAGTATATTCGATCGTAAATCTCGTAAACAAACCACTATAATATATAAAATTATAAAATTTAAATGAAAAACAATGAACACCATATTTAATTTCAGTGTGCTGAGCCGTTTTCATGGAAATCATATTTCAACTGGTTTATTGAGCAAACGATTTTTTTTTAAATCTCATTTTAAGCTGTTTTCTGAGACGTCGTGTTTTATACTTTTGAGCTTAAAACACAAATGATTGTGTACACAACTAAAGTCGATCAGCGGAGCCGAAGTTTTTAAAATGTGGTCGGGCAATTTCAAAGCAACGCGGTCTCAATATCTTAATTATTTAATATAGAGAGGTACACTAATACACATTTACTCATAATAATGGCTTACATATAAAATGTGGCCACATATTTCACACAAGAGGTCGGGTCATGACCCGAAGTTAACATGGACTTCGGCGCCACTGAGTTGATGGACAAAATCAGTCAACAGCCACGGGAATCGTATACGACACCGCTGCAGCTGTACCAGTGTACGTCGATCGCAAGTTATAATAAGACCGCTGCAGTGTGGGTAATTAGGGAGCTATTTTTTAGGGTGCAGAAAATATCGTTAGGGACGTGCGGGTGGTTTTTCGACTTTTCGTCGACCCTCAACGAAGACGGAAAAAAGAGCACGCAATAAATAATAATAATAATAAATCGTAACGATCGTCGTCTCCGTCTGGCCCGTATTACACACTATGTCACTATACAATAATAATAATAATAATATAATAAGCGCCGCACTCTCGCGGATTTATTGACCACCGGCGGCGCGTGGTCGGCGAAGACAAGACGTGGCATTTCAGCGCGCTGATACACATATTATGCGATATACCTGTACACAATACACGCTCGACATTGTTGTATTTTTTGTCATTATAAGCGTACACACACGCACAACGCGCGAATGCATTGATATTTTTTGACCTAGAATCTCGAAAACAACGTGTCGGAATCGCAAACATTCTGTGTTTGCACTTTACAACTGACACACATATGCGCGTGTATCTGCATCGTGCGTATTATTACTATAGGAGGTAGGTAACTATAACTATACCATATTACACGCCCACGGGCACGAATAAATGGATAGATAACCTACCTATATAATATGCTGTGTGTTTATGCACTCCATGTAGGTACCTACGTTCTACACAGTATGTATATACACTGCACACACGCATAGCCGACCGTATGTTATGTGTGGTGGTGTTCAAACAATATTTTTTTCATATACCTATGCTTGACGCATGTTAAAATAACGCCGGAATACAAAAAAAACAAAATTTTTCAAATTTTTTTTAAAAAGTTTCATCAATAACACGCGTGTCACGCAACAACAACATTGCTTATTGGTATTACAATTTTTATACATCATTTCACGCACGGCAACGATATAGTATCCATAGGTACATACATTATATACATATATTATACGAATACTAGATCCTATACTATTTTTGCTAATTAATAATTATGTACATCTATTACCATATATTATCTTTACTACTATCGGTATTTTAACAAAAAAATGATTAAAATTGTTTTAATTAATAAAACATGCATGGATGATATTTTTATAATTTTGATTAAATTGTACCGACTGGATCTATATAGGTATTGTACACGCATAATATAAAAAATAATATGTTAATAATTAATACGGTTCGATTTCGACCATGAATTTATCTTGCTATTTTTTAATAGGCTCAGGAGCCATTACTTTTAACTGATAAGTATTTAAACAAATTTGTAAATAACACCTACCCACGTATTATTATGTTTTCTGTTTTCGCTTTTTTAATTTTTATACAACAAATATTATTTCAGTAAGTATAAGAAACGTCTACAGTATATCAATATCTACTACCGTCTACCATCTTATAAAAAGGTCGACACCGTTATCATGATTATTGAGCTATTAGCTATACGGTTCAAAGTCATATTTATATTGATTTTGTTTTCTAATAATGTTTACTCGTTCGTTCGAAAAAAACCCCGGATGTCCGGGCGCCATCTAATGATTAATAAAACAGCATATTATGACGCAATATATAATAAGATTGAATAGTAGTGCTATACACATATTTATTAAAACAAGTTTATAAGTTATCACGTATCATACATGAATACCCCAAGACACATGTTTAATTAACCTTAACTCTTATTAAAACCAATTTTTCTCGTGTCACCTGGTCGTCCCTCAATCCTTAAACAAAAAATATGTATAGTATATTTAATATTATATGGGCGATGGACTACCCGGGCCGGGATAGGGGTACTAAACATTTAATAACATTACTTACGAATTAATTTTCAATATACTATAAAAATTTTAGACACGGCTCCTGAGCCAGTGAAAAAAAAATAGCAAGATAAATAATTATTTATGATTAAAATCGTATAGCTAATGCCTAATATATATTATATATATAGCCAGTCGGAAAAAATTAACCAGGCACAATATGGCCTATAATGGTAATCATTATTGTTTCAATTAATTAAAAAATTGAAATTATTTTCTGTTGTACCTAAGCTGATATTAAGATCAAATATGGTAGTGTATGTAGAAGACCATTGTACATAATTGTCTCCTCGAAACGGTTTACAATTATTACTATAAGAGGCATCTGGCAAACTTGAGTGTTCATTAAAAGGATAGGTACTATAGTGGTCCATGATGACTGTACTAAGACTTATAAATTGTAAACTACAAGTATAATTAAATGTAATAGTATATTTTATTTAAGTTTGTATAAAACATTTCAAGGTTGTTAAGTATAGGTACCTACTCTCATAGAAAATTAGAGCAGCATGTCAGCATTACACTATATACTTACAATTTTTTCATAAATATAATATTATGATGATACTAATTAAATCAATTAAATGCAAGTTCTATATGGAATTAGAAAAATGTTTTTAATATTTAATTTATATTTTAAACAAGTACAAATATGGATATTTTAAGAATATATATTTTTTTTTATCTTAGGTTATCTTACGTAGTTTAGGTTATATTAAAGAACTTTAAAAAATGTGTGGTGGTGTCCTCGTCATGTCCGAGTGCTGCATCTAGGGTTTTGGGTATGTTGAGGTTGTTGAGTTGATCAGACCGTATTGGAGGCATTCTGTGATTATGTGGTTGATTGAGAGTACAGTTCCACAAGAATTGTACCTTGATTTCTCTTCTTTTTCCATGAGGTATCCGTGTGTAAGCCGGGTGTGGCCGAAGCGGAGTCTGTTAATTACATTATCCCTTCTGTTCAGAGGGAGGTTAGGCCAGCCGTTTTTTTATTTTTCTTAATTAGGGGTTCTAATTGAGCCATTAAAAAGAATTATATATATTGAAATCCAGTAGAAGAACTTTAAAATATTATTATTTATTTATTTTAACTTTTAATTGGCATTTACGTTTTACATTTATTTGTGACAATATAGTATGGTAATCTAACAGTCTAACTTAACCAAAAGAACATTAATTATATGATTTGAATTTTTATAGAATTTTGATTTTAATTTATAATTTGAGGTAAATGTTTTTTAAAATCAAATGACGTTTTTTGAGAAATTATAATGAAAAAAAAAAATTACAATTATTATGCAGGATAGAATACCAAACGTATGATTTGTCTCTACAAATTAAAACAATTTTACTTACAGTACTTACATGCAGTTAAGTTGATTATAAGTTATAAGTTATAACTTAAAAGTAAGTATTTAACTGAATATATTTTTATTTTTTAAAATACTATACAATATAAACATTTAAGACAATTTATTGTTTTGATCAAGTCAATTTAAATTTAACATTAATTATTCAATTTAAAATAGAAAAATAGAAATAAACAGTACACGTAGCACATATTGTGTACCTATTATATAAGATAAACTTGTATGATTTGTATGTAGAATGTACCTTTATAAATATATCAACCCTATTTGTAGTATCGAACTATCGAACACTTTTTTTAGAGAACTTGCATAATATTAATAATTGCATGAAATAATCGATTACTCTTACGTCATGGTGAACAACAAATTAATAATATGATTCATCTTTAAAACGCATTATCGTTTGTAAAGTGCAGGAGGTGTCCTAATAACCAAGGACAAAATTTAATATTTATATGAGAAATTGATATTATTTTGCTTGTAAAACCACATTTCAAAAATTACACTTAACGAGAAGCATATTTATTATAAATTAAAATAATTTACTATAGGTTTGATAATGACATAAAATTTAATAATAAACATAATCCTAATTCAATCGTGAATTAAAATGTTGAATAAACTATATCGGAGTCACACAATTTTAGTGGTTAAACGGGAATACAATGATCATATAATATTATCTTGATCGTTTAAATTTATAGTAGAAATATGTTAATAATATTACAATGTCTCAAAGATGAAAATTAAAATTAAGCGATCAATATAATACGATCATTGTATTTACAAGCTTATATTTAAAACTATAAATATATAAGAATTTTTGTTTACAATGAAAATAATATGATACATTTTTTGTAACGATTTTATGCATGTAGAATACCTATTAGATATTTATTTTCATTTATAATATTATATGGAATCAAAAAAAAATATTTTCTAAACTACCTACGCAATGGTAATACTATATTATAATTACAAATGCACAACCATTTAAATTAAACTTATATAAAAACATATATAAATCAGAAATACTTAGTAAATGTAATTAATAATTATATAATGTTCAATTTATTACTATATGCTTAAACAAATTGAATATTAGAACTTTGAGCTCCAGACAAATTAAATAATAATTATTAATTATTATAAATTATAATATTAATGTGTGTGTTTATGTGTAATAATTATTATAAAATGTTTTCCAACTGATAACGAATGCAAAATACAACTCATGCGTTATTATATTGTCTTAAACTGCTAACTTTGAGATTTATATAAATTATAAATTATTGCAAATTATTTACAGTGGAAACTTAGTTCAAATTGTCTCGTCTGTGATCCTTAAATTAATGTTATATGTCCCAAGTATTAAATAATTTCAACGGTTATTTAAACAATTAATTGTATATTAGAATACATTTAATGTTAGGTATATGACAACAAACAATTTTTTTGAGTATAGAAACATTAGATGAGACGATGCTTGACAGTGTGAACTCGTCTAAGTGAAATTGTATTTAAAATAAGAGAAGGAAGAAATAAATGTGGTTAGGACTTAGGGAGTGGAATACAATTCGCCTATATAGATCAAATTAAAAGCAGACAAGTCCAATGTGAAAAAATACAAGAAACGGTATAAATGCTGTAAACATAAATAAGTAATTAGTTAGAAATACATGTTAAAGTAAATCTATCTAAAGGTGAACTTAAAAACTAAATGGAATAAAATATTAATATGGCTGTGATTGTAATATTTGGAGTTAAGAATTATATAATACGATATTAGACTATATTATGATCCATTTAATATAATATGTGTCATGTGTGTAAGTAATAAGTATGTTATGAGAATACCAATATATATAAATAATATATATATACATTTGTACAAACCAAACACAATATAATTTTTAACGATAGATAAATATTAAAAAAAAAAAAATATTGTGTATTTTATATAAAAATAACATTAGAATACCAAAACTATGAATATTTTGTAAGCACAACTTTTCATTTGTCGTAGGAACTAGGAGCAATAATGAAAAACGAAAAAAAATTCTAATAAATTTGTATTTAATCATATTTAATCAATAAGCGAGAGTGAGAGTGAGAGAGTTCATTTTGAAATGTTATTTTCACGAGTGAAGGTGAAGTGACTTTTATCATCAACATTGATTTGTCTTACGAATATAAAAGTCAATGTTTACAACAAGAAACAACAACAACAACAACAACATCAATAACAAGTAAAACTCCATCTTGGATTACAAACAATATCGTAATATCGTCGTGTCATAATTTCTAAAAGGAATAGAAAAGTCGCAAGGCAATAATACCTATTTAATATTTAGATAACTACGTCCTACACAAGTACATAACACGGTTCATCGCGGAGTATTACAAAATATTTTATAATACACAAGAAATTGCATGTTTATGACATTTTAGTGAATTGCATACTTCAACACAACACAATACTGCACTTTGTGTCAAAGGAATAATAATAGTAGCCACTAGCCCCACACTTGCAATCTATGAAATTACATTTACTATGTTTTCTCCAAAAAGAATATGTGCAACGCACAACCACGACTCACGCTCGCTGTTAACATTTACCATAACAACAACAACAACAATAATAATGACGGACAAATTATTAATGTGTGTATTACGTTTTATTTTCCCACAGTTGTTTTTCCACGCCACCACCATCCGATGATAGCGATGGTGACATGCCAATTTTCGATAAACAAAAATAAATATTTATATATAAATATATATACATGTAATACGACGACCGTTACGTGGCGGTAATCGTAGTGCATATATTTGTTTTAATTTTGACGACGCAAAAACTGGGTCGATCGTCTGTGTGTAAATCTAAACATATTGCACGGTAAACGCTAGGGGATAGGAGCGTAAATAATATAAAAGTCATTAAATCAAACAATGGTGGGGTACCAATATTGTGTCGTTTCCGATTCCGAACGCGATAAAAACCGAAAAGTATTCCAAAAAACATATTAGAATCTGCACCGTAAAACTGTAAAACTGAAATATAATTATGGCATTACAATTTACAATAATTATAGTTTTGAGTAAAAAACAATTAAAAATGTACAACAAATTCAATATCGATAATTCAATCGGACGAGTACAATAATATTAATCATAAGTTATAACAGTCACTAAACTGAATACGGGTAAACAAATTTGATACATGGAAAGTAATAGATAACAAAAGCACACAACAATTTTGCAATATACTATGTAATACTTCCGTGAAGTAATATCATTTTGATATCTATGTATATAAATGTATCAAACTAACATCTTTCAGATCAGTAAATCATCCCTTAAAAAAACAGCATCACATCTACTCAGACACAGATCCTGAGTAAATATATGCTGGAGGGGGGGGGGGGGGGGGTAACAATTTTGTAACAACACAAATACTTTTAGAGAAAAATCATGTTTTATTTCAACTGTTATGGTATTATTATAGTATTATCAGGATCTGAGGGAATATGAAAAAATCAGAGTAACAATATGTTTGGAGGGGGTGGCTCGGTCACCACTTTGATCCGTCCCTGCAACAACGACACCGCATAATACAAGTTATTCCCAGATATAATACGGGTGTTGTAAATTCTGCCCGAAGTGACCAGGTAAAAATAAGGTCTATGGTAAATTCCACCCGGGAAAATATACAGGTAAAAAAAGGGTACATGTAAATTCCGTCCGAAAATATATACAGGTACAAAAATGGATTTGTAAATTCCGCCCGGAAAAAATGTATATTATTTAATATTTTTTAGAGCCTTAATAAAAGTTTTAATTCTAATCATCCTCATATTTTTATACTTTTAGACAAATTTAACAAAATTACATAAAAATAAATAGCATAAATAAACCACATCAATATAGAAATTCAAAATCAAAAATATATACATGCAAAATATAATTACAAAAAAAAAAATAATAATCATATTGCAATATAGATTAAGACTCATCTCTATTATTGCTATTTTATCATTTTTATATTAATCATATATTATGATGACTTATGTGGTAATTATTGATTATGATTATATTTTGACTCGTCTTTATTATAAATATTGGGTACTATATTTTTCGATTTTTATTAATTTTATTTGAATTATGTAGTAATTATTAACTGAATATGTGAATTATATATATTTATTTATATATACCTACTGATAATAATTAATCTATGTTATTTCTCATATTATTATTAAAAACTAGGTACTTTGTATAAACTTTATTATGTAATAAGAACTTTTTACTTATATAGACAGGATGTGTTCATGTCGGACATGCGCCCTTATAATACAGATCCGGGTTTAAGGTAATCACAATTCCAAGTCGATTTTTTTTCTACCCCCGATGCATGTGTATCCATGTATATGTATTCCATGTATCCATGTATACTCTCAGTTTAGCGGTAGGTACCTAATTAAGACGTAAATTATTGTACAAGCGAATAAAATAATGTACCACTTTGATAAAAATAAGTACCCATTTGATACTATGACATTCGATTCCCTCCCGCGGTTGTGGAATATCATTAATTGATCCAGTGTTGAAAATTACGACGGTCATAAATAATTCAACGTCCATGATCTTTCAATGTCGTGTCGTCTTTTTACGCATTGGTTAATATACACCGCGCCCGCACAGACGCACAATACACGAATAATACAATTGTCGAAATTCGGCGAATTGTTGAATGAATATTATTATAGATAATGACGACTTGTGTGCCAACCGTGAATAATGTAAGGACACCGAGCCATAATAATATTTAGTTAACTCATCGCGGCCGTCGTGCCTTTGTATTGTTTATTGTTGTTGTTGTTGTTGTTGTTATTATAAAATATGGCAAAAATTTGACAGTAATGGGTACAATACAATAGCGGATTTCGATAAAAACTATGAGAAAAAAGAATCGTATGTTCAGTTCGTCGTTCGTGTATTATATTATGCAGTATTATGCATAGGCGATAATAATAATAATAATAGACGTATAAACAAAACACTATTATGCATACACGACAGTGGTATGTGTTTATAAAATATCCAATATCAATTAAAAACAATTTTCCCTGACAATTAAATCGTTAGAATTATGCTATATTATGATGTAACGGTGACAGTATAGTGTTTACAGTCTTACGCTTCGTATTGTGTGCTACTGCACTTGGAGGTGAATTATTATAACAAATTCTCACCACCAACATTGTGGTCTTGAATTAAATTTCGAACAATTCACAAACGAAAGAAATTATATTCGCCATTTGCATTTGCAAGCATATTATAAATAATTATAAAGATAGATTGCAAGACATAAAATATTATTGTTTTAATGCTTTTATATAAATCTGTTTTTTTACGCAGCGCTCCATACATTTTCCAAACATCCAGATGAATGTGTTATTTATAAACTGTTATAAGTATTCAATTTTTTTTTAAAGAGCATGATATTAATTCAAAAACTTATTAATATTAAATATGTTGGTATAAAATATAAATACATTTATCTTAAATGAATGACTTACAGAGATTTTTTAAGTTACATAAAAAACGTTACCATTTATATACAATGTATCTCTCTTTAGTAAATCTTGAAATGTCAAAAACTCGTTTATACACTTCCACAGCTTATTTTCTACTTAAATCGAGCGAATAGTTCACAAATGATAAATTTGTTTTCAGCTCTTTGGAATTTAAAAAAACTCCTGCTAACGTTAATCTAAGATATAAATATTTCAGAAAATGTTTATTTTCCACGAAATAATCAACTGTCTAAAATTATGTAGAGTAAATTGTATTTATAAACAATAGAGAAAATTATATTGTAAGCATAATTAAACTCAAAACATTTATAGAAACTTAATATAAAGAAATGTCATCATACCAAATGTTTAGATATTATTTTTGCTTCAGTTCGTCTTACAATAGAATATTATTATGTGTGTTATTCATAAATTTAAGAAAGTAAGTAACTCATTTTATCATGTTAATTTACTCAACAATTATAGTATGAAATATGAATAACGTATTTTGTCGAAATAAGTAAATATTGAGTATGATATCTTAAGAAGTACAATTCAAATTAAATATAGGTACCTACATCTGATCCATTTCTTATGATGAGGCAAACAAAATATTGTTTTGTATCAAATTATACGGTTGTATTAAATATTTATATGTATTATAATATGGTTATTTTATTACTCACATTGTAAAAATTATGGTTAAACTTTAAAGTGTTAACTGTTAATATATTAAAGATAAATTACAAATTGTCATTTTTAATAAAATTTAAGTAGATACATTCACATTTTTTAGGATACCGGAGTATACTGTATACACCACGTGGTAAGTATATAATGTACAACGATCAATGAATAAACAATATGTTATTATTGTATCTTATCGCGGGAATGCATGATATTTTATCAATTAATATGCGTTAAATGAATCTCAGTTAAAATATAACGTTATAACATGACCTGTGAGTTGACTGGATGTGACACTGAAGGGATACATGATTTTATGTTATTATTAAGAACTAGTTCAACAACCGCCAGTCAAGATCGATTTCCCGCTCATCTTTCTTTATCAGGGGCGCCGAAATACACAAATATATGTAGGGCAAATCATATTTGACAACCCACCCACCTTACGGAAATACCTATTTGAGTTAATTATTATTTCTTAGTTTCTTACAGGCTACATTTGCCGTCTACCGGATACTATTCAAATTCCACACACCCACCTACCCACCTACCCACCCATTTCAATATGTAGGGCAGTTGCCCTACATCAATATAGGTTTCGGCGCCCTTGTAGAAACTTCGTCCAATCCTCTAAATCCACAGAAGTATGATAAATTGCCATTTACGCTTGACATCTGTAACGTTATATAAATGACAAAAACGTTTTGACTTATAACCAAGATTAGCCACAATTCATGGAGAACTCAAAATACTTATTAATGTTCATTTTTCTTCCTTAAAGGCCAAAACGTTCCAGACAAAGCCGCTCTATTTATGTGTACTGTGCAGGCCGCAAAGTGATATTTAAAATTATAAGCCACTTATGACTTATAGTTTTAAGACTTTTTCTTACATTTTAGATATTATTCAAAAAAAAGAAAACAATGAAGTAAGTAATATATATACTTAAATGGTAAGAGATATAACTAAATTCATTTTTCTGTATTCCTACATACCTATAGGTATAATAAATATATAATATACAGAGACTCAGTCGTAACTAAAGTACTTTAAATTATAATATATTATATTAGCAATTCATCAATTCTTGTAAATTTTATGATTTGAGACTGAATAGATTCTAAACTATAATATATTTTAAAGATTTTTCTTGACATCATAATTCATAATATTATACTTATTCGTTTCTAAATATTATATAAAATATACTTTTCTCTTCCTGTACACTTAAAATATATGATTGAGTAAGTGAGTAACTATAATTTATAATGTTTAAGTATACTAAATCAGAAAATAAAATTATTAGGGACATTATTACTTATTTAGTTATTTAGTAACACACTAACACGCCTATTGTACTTTCATATAATACGTAGGTATAATAGGTATATGTACCTATACAATAAACAATAGTGTTTTTGTGTTTTATATGCAAATAGACTTGCACTTAAATATTTCAACAACGAATTTATACAATAAGTTACCTACAGTGGACTTTAGTAAAAGTCAAACAAAGGGATTAGTTGAGGAATGTTGGAGTTATGAGATTAATTTATATTTTATTTTGAAGCCATAGCCAACTAATGAATGGATTCAAATAGCCTATATAGGTAGGCACCTATAAAAGTATTATTAACGCGTCGACTAGGTATACTATATGACCAGAAAATAATTGACGTTTTTTTTAATACCTATACCTACTTTGAAACCATTTTGTTCACCTCTTTACTACAGAAATACTGTTTAGCTATATTTTCTAAACCAATAAATAAACTTCCAACAGTTATTGCTAGGTATAATAACTGTAGGTATATGATTCAGACTACTTTACGCATTCAAAATATAATGTGTTTGACAGTCATTCATTAGAATATTATATCAATACATAATATTAACAAATGTCAACATCGATAGACCTAATAAAATATAATACTGCCATATTATATTTTTATATATTGACTTTTGGCATTGCTATAATAAAGCGTATATGGTGACTGTATATTGCTTATATATACAACATTATTCGTATGTTTGCGGTAGGTCATATAGTTATGACTCATAACCTACCGCAAACATTCTGTGACCTTTAGGGGACTAAAGAAAAGTACATATTATTATATAGCAGTAATATTATATATAGATGGTTTTAAATTTATGTTTATATTATGTATCTTATGTTAGTTATGAACCACGATGAACAATAACATTTGAAAAATTTAAGTGTTCAAATTTTAAAAGCACTTAAAGTAACAAAAAAAAAAATTAGTCATGTCCATTTTTTAAACGTGAGTCATGATAATATTGTATGTATTTAAATGAATATGTGATAATTTTAATTATTTAGGATTACAATTTTTAATTTTATATTATTTATAAAATATTTTATAGAATAATATGTACAGTATGTCAGTATACACACCTACTGTAGGTACTGTTCTAATTTGCAGTATTATTCTAATAAATTAATAACTATTAATTAGAATATAATATGTTCATATGTCTTAGTTTTGAGAATTATAGAATTTATAGGTAGTCAACTTATACATGAAACAAAATACAATTTGCGTGGTTTGTAGAGTGTAGACATTACACATTTAAACAGGAATCTTTATTAAATTTATTAAAGTTAATTTAACCGTAAAATGAGAGTACAAGGTTAACGGTAATGTTTGCAAAAGTCACTAATACGGTAATACGTCATAATATTCTTACTTGAGTTCATATTTCGAGAGTATTTGTGACTTGTGCATGTATAATGATATATTCTTAACCAGTAATTTGCTATTCTGGATGGCTAGGTATGATTGGTATGAAACAATCGAACAATTGAAAACGTATAATATGTAAATTCTTAGTTATAACAAGACAAACAGGTAAATAATAGCAATTTTAAATGTTCATAAGTGGATAACGTATTATCAGTTCTTTCAAAAATAAAGGTTTCATGGTAAAATCAATAACCTGAGCCCGGCTTAAATGACGATACGATACTATACGATACATTACAATACGCTCAGATTATATTGTAATATCATTGTGCATTGTGCTGCCGAACGCGAGACGTATAATAAGTTAGGTTAGGTTAGGTCTGTATTGTCGGAAAATATTGCTAACCAAATAAACCAGCAATTATAATTTATACTGCTGCAGGAGTTGTATTATACTACCTATAGGTACTTATTGCTTAAATGAGAATATATTATGGTATCAGGCAGGCACGTATTATTATTATTATTATATGCTTGTATAAACTTAGTATATCATATGTACGAAAATAACCCCGTGACACTTTTTTATACTATTTAAGGAGTATCCTGTGACGGTCGAGCTTTATTTTTTCAACTGAGAATCTACATTTTTACCAATCTTGGTATTTTAATACATATCTACTTAGTATTAATACATTTTAATCAAAACTCCAAAGAGTAGTTCTGAGTTATTAATGTACTATTAAATACATAATATTATAATCATTAAAAATGGTTTTTAACGAAATTTAAAATTTAAGGATTTTATTATTTTAATAGGATTTTCCTAATATTAATTTAAAAATAAATAATGTAATAATTTTATTTAACTAGGTACATAACACTTATAAGTTTACAAATCATAAAAAGTTAGTAGACTTATATTAATTTGTAATTAGTAATTAGCTTCCTAATTATCGCCCTAAATGTTATGCACCCCAAATCCCGTGATTATCTTAAATAATAATGAAAAATCTTTGACATCTACCACATGGGTTAAGATGGAATGTCGTATAATTATTGATTATCCACATCGAAAGAGATATGGGTACCGTGGTAGGTTAGTCCTTAACAATGAAACTATCTAAATATGCTAAAAACAAGTGCCCATTGTAGTCATATTTCTAGTATAGTAGTATTTAAATTATTATACTAAGTACTTAGGTATTAATAAATAAAAATATTTTGATTTGCTTTTATTAGGGTTATGAATGTAATGCAAAACCTTAAAAAAACACAATTTAAAGTTTGCTATAAATCCCAAAAAAAGCATTTGAAAGCCCAATGGTCCCAACACAACGATACTCTATAAATATGATATACCTAATTAATAGTTTAGGTATTTTAATATGATCCTAAGATAAACTTGAAAATTTCAATAAATAGAATTATTTCAAAAAATAAATACACGATCTTTGTCCTAGGCACAATAATAATATGTGATATAAGTTATTTGCATGAAAAATGTGAGGGAAGAAGCTTCCAAGTGATAGCATTACCTTTTGTAAAAACTAGAATTAAAATTAATTTAATATGAAAGGAAAAATAGGGGTGAGTATTATAATATTATGTTTGGTGAATCACTCGGAATATTTGTATAAATATAATATATATATATATATGTGTATTTTATACTGCAGATGACATAATTTTATAACCCTTTCGAGTAGTTTGCCGGCGATGGTGGTGTACACGTACTCAAGATACGACAGCCGATCGACTGAGCCACTGAAGAGAAAACCGTCTGCGGAAAACGAGTCACATCGGCACACACACACACACACACACACACACACACACACACACACACAGATATATTAAATATAATATAATATCGTATAATATACCTATATAGGACCTGGTATGAAACGGCAATGCACCACGTACACAATGAGTTTGAAAAACATCACAGACGGGTGAAGTGGTGAAGTCGTCGAGAGAGGTTGGCGGTGGTTTGGGGTTGGCGTTGTGGTGGTGAGGTGGGGGTAGACGAAAGGCGTGCCGCAGACGGGCACTATATATAATAATAATATATCCTAAATGTATACAATATATATATGCAATCGGTCCCTTTTTATTATTATTTCCCGCCGGAATGTGTATACACGCGCGCGCGCGCAAACGGATTTTGTGTATATGGTTGCAAAACCCGACCGACCGTCTGTCTGGACGATGAACGCGCGAGAACACGCGTGTCTGTGTGCGTGTGCGGGCCGGGCCGGCGCGACGCACACGCACGCTCTTCTCTCTTGCCGTGCGACCGGAAATATTTCGTCGATACCGGAGAACGCGGCGGCGGCGGCGGTGATGGAGGCATCGGCCCCCGCCGGAGGGGGGGGGTGCGCGCGCGAGGGGCATTGTGGCTGAGCCTGCGTCGAATGTGCAGAGAGGGGTGTGTGCCAGACTCCCGGCGGCGGTCCCGTCTGTCTAGACGCACGCCACGCAGACCACCCGAGTTCGCCAAAACACCATTCCACGCACCACCCGGCCGCCGCCACTCACCGCCACCGGTCGACGCCCTATGGCCTATGGGTCGAAAAATCGCGTTCACCACCGACTCGTATACCTACCACCTATACCTACCCGTTTTATACCAACTATACACTGCACGCATTGATTATCATCAACGAATTTATTCGGAGTTCGGACCTTGGAAAACAACCACCATCGCACGGTCGCGTTGGCAAACCTGCGGTGTCCTGTTGGACGGGCGGACGACATTTGTCGACGGCGCACGTGAGTTCGGGTGCTATACAGAAATGCGTAAAACATTGTTACTATAATAAGTAGTACCTTAGTGGCTAGTGCCTACTGCCTGCAAACGTAATCCGATGTGTGAATACAATTATTAATATTGCATATAAAAAACGGAAATAAATCCACTGGCCCCATTGGGCGTCAAGAATAGAACGTATTTATCCGCAAAACGAGACGACTTCCGCAGTCACCGCCCGACGCCGGACGAGGTCAATACACCCGTCGCCTACAGACAGTATTTACCTCCGAAACAAAACAATAAAAATAGGACTCTTACGACCCTACCCCGCCTCCAAGTAGGTACGATCAGGTTTTAAATCACACTCGGTTTTTACATTCAAACGAAATAGTATGGAAAAATAACAAAGTCGGATTACATTTAAATCAAGTGATATATTGTAATAACGTGTACAATATATTATATTATATTGCACCAGATTTCCACACAAATTATCGGTGCGTGTATAGGAAATCTTCCTGGTATTGTCCAACCTGCCACTGAAACACGATCTCGATAACGGGAATCGCGCCATTTAGTACATCACATACCTAGTATGTGGTATACTATTATAGCCCTGATAATCGAACTGCATTGTCTTGTCATTGTAATACGTATATAAATTATATACTTAATGACTGTATTATGCATTCGTTTTATTTTTATATAAGTTATTCAGACGATTTAAAAATTGTAAACTAATAGAACTGTACAATAATAATCGTTTTAGGGTATTAATATAATTTTAATACATTTTATGGATAATTAATATCCTATAAAAATTAAGAAATCATTACATTTTTCATTAATAATATGTCTCTATCAAGAATTTCCACTTAGTAATGTTGTTATTTTTATTTGTTACATAATCGTATTATATTATATACAAGCAAACTTGTATTATGATCATTATTGTACTGTTACTAAATTATGGCATCATACGAGCTGCTTCTAAAATGACCTTTTTATATCAATTACGACGCAATCAATATATAAGCCAATTGCGTTTAAAATAAATGAATGGCTAATGTCAGTAATTCAATATTATTATATATCATATTATTATATGAAGTTCAAAGGTATTATCATAATAATTTAGATATAAACAGTAATAACTAATAACTCTCTAATTTTTTGTCATGAACAAGAAGCTAGAAATTACAGTAAACCTAGTTACTTCGAACTCTGAACTAGGCTGAAGTAATAAGTATTAAGTATTACCTATAATGAATACAAATTTAAAGTCACGCCTGAGGAATATGTATAAATACTCGGTATAAGTATATATGTATTATTTATAAATATATACTAGGTACATGTTGTTATGTATCAGATTTAAGTCAGAAAAATGTATTAAAACAAATTGTATTAGGTAGGTAGTAAATATTAAATCAATACCAACTACAAAAATCATGCTTCAAAATAAAATAAATGATGGATAATAAACTTGTAAGTAATAATAACAGTATAGTAATAAAATTCAACGAATTTATTATTATATAGAGACATGCACAACCTATTTTATACTGAGGAACGCACGATGCAGGACTTACTACAATATTATAATCAAACTTAAAAACTTAAACACGTATAAAATAAAAATTATAAAAGTAATCAATTTTGTTATCACATAAAGTATAAAGTTTAATATTTTGTTTATTAGTTTATAACACTCTTTAAAAGAAAAGAACGTCATTAAATTAGAATAAAGTCGTTTTAAATAATTGTATTATTGAATAACATTAATAGGTACATTACATTTGTTTGCATAATTGTGTTGATATTATATTGCACATTTGCACAACGATAAAACAACCACTGCTGCGATATTTTAGTTGAAATCTCGGTGAACTATACTAATAATTTATAACTTATTACATACATAAAAGGATACTGACTCACAAGTCACCACAACACTGGTAAATAAAACCAAGGACACAGTGTGATATATATGTATATATATATAGCCGGTTAGGGTCTTATACGTACGTACTACGTACCTATAGTAATAAATAGGATGAAAAGTATTGCAGTTACGTGATCGATTAAGTAAAATACAACGGAATTCTATACACATAATCATATAGTAAAATATTAAAATATCATATTTAAATTAATTAATCTTTTATTTTATTAAAATATAAGCAAACCGTTTGATAAAATCTTACAAATTTTATATAGGTATTTTTACAATTATCAAACCACTACTAGAGATTGTATTTACTATTTTGTCTTATGCCTGATTAAAAATGAAGCAATATCATGCAAATGTAAAATTCTTATTAAAATTGATATTTTTTATATAATATTGAATAACGAATATACGATAAATACGTTTTTATATAAATAACAAAAATATTTTTTAAGGCTGCTGTAAAAGCGTTATAATATAATTTAATGTAGTTACAAAATAAGTACGTTTATACGGTAAGTACGTAAGTATAAATCAAGAATTTAATTATTTGTTCTGTTAATTTACAACTATATTTTATACGAGTTCAAACACCGTCATTATAATAACAAGTCGAGGCGTCTAGCGTTTTCCAATGAAAATATTACTTTTTACAGAACTTGGAAGTTTTCACGAGGATTAAGATTAAATCTTCATTGTTAGTTTTAGCTCAAAACTTTATTGTTATCTCGTTATGGCCGTTGCCGATTCAAAATGCTTCCGAATGACTCACGAATACCGACACATTGAAGTGACTCATAAATAATCCGTTTGTAAACTAAAACGACATTCAGGCATCACGATAGTTATTTAATAACAATCAGTGACCGTATTCATTGTATTTTTTCTTTAAATGCTATTATAAGTACTTTGTACCTATGCACATTTTATGTTATTTAAATCATCTGAACTTCATACGCCATGAATGGCTTTACAAAATTTCCATGGTTTTAATTAAATTTATTTTTGCGTTATTTGTTTTGCTGACATATATCAGTGCTATTGCTGTGGTTTACGGTGTACGTTATACGCGTGAACAATTTTACTGAAAAATAAACGACTGCATTTTCGAAAAAAAAAAACTATTTTCGGTGTATTTCTATATTACACACCTCGAAAATGACCAACTAAATTCAATTGCCCGGAGGAAGCGTGGTTCGATGATAAGAAAGGTAATTGAGGAAAACCCAGTAGAGAGGAAACCTCTTGGGAGACCAAGGTTAAGGCGGCAGGACTGTGTATTAAGGGATATAGAGGTAGCAGAACCAAATAGTTATTGGCAGGAAATAGCGGATGATAGAAGTAGATGGCAGTGTGGACCAAGACAAAAAAAA
This sequence comes from Acyrthosiphon pisum, assembly GCF_005508785.2. NCBI lineage: Eukaryota > Metazoa > Arthropoda > Insecta > Hemiptera > Aphididae > Acyrthosiphon > Acyrthosiphon pisum. The sequence continues at coordinate 4,187,663 of NC_042496.1, read as the reverse complement.
AAGAAGACGAAGAAAATTCAATATTATTAATCTTAAAAGAGAGCTACTCTTGATACTTACAGGAGCTTTTAAATCACGGCCTATCTCATAAAATGTATAAATATAACTGTTTCTATTTAAAATCAATAAATTCCTTGCTATCTGTTTCAAATCTACAAATTGCAACTCCTTAATTACACAGTATTTTAATTTAACAATAACCCTATACAACGAGTTCATGACCGTAGAGCAAACCAGTACCTAGGTCTTATATAATCATTTATTTGGTGACCACTGAGTTTTTATTAACAAAATACAATAATAGCGATCACATTTGGATATTTGGTACAAACAATAGAAAAAGGAAATATTAAATAGACCGTCCATCGAACAACTTGCCGGGGGAGTGCAATATTGTCAAACGAGTATAATAGGTACCTATTCTAGGTATTCGTATATGTGTCAAGTGCCACGTGTATAATGTGTACCTACATCGAACATATTTTTATAATATAATCAAATAACAATATATTATTTTAAAGATGCATCTTGCACGTTTTAACGGACAGACAATAACATCGACAACTTCATGTTTCGTTCGGTATAAATTGATAAAATGTCCATAGACATGTCAATAAATTCATATTCATACCTAGTCATGTCGTCATAAAAATATAATAACACTGGGAAGAACATAGGTAGTCTGACTAATATGTTTTTATCACCAATAAACATACAAAAACAAACTAGAGCTCGCTTCTGCTGCATAGTAGATTTCGAATGTATATATAACTCGTTATTAAATACGAGTATAAGTGTATCACTTTGTAAACATATACTAGGTACTACAAAGGATGAGTTAAATATAAAATATTACTATACTAAACGGTAAATAAATTGCATACTAAAAATGATTCTGCACAAACATGATATTCTCTATTTTTAAAGAGAACTTCTACTTCTATGTATATTAATCATATAATATTATTATTTATTATTGATAGCAATTTCTTAATTCGAAAGGTTTTTAATTGTTTAATTTTCTAAAAATTGCATTGGTTCAGTACTTATCGTACAGAATAGCGCGAATAGGAACCGATTTCCGTAGTACAAATAGTTAAAAATTAAATTTAATATTTTGAACAATTTCAATGAATATACAGATGATATATACAGAAATGATAATGTAACTTATATCGTAACAAAGTAATATAATTATTAACAATAATACAATTGATATAAAAATTATTGTTATTTACAATATTTTATCAAATTCAAACAATGTACACGGGTTTAAAATATATGCACTTGTTTTTGTCTAACTGAAGAAACCTATTATTAAAATTATAAAGTTTTTTTAAACACAAAAAAAAACACTTGAAATCTTTATTTTGAAATTATCACTCAATTAAATATGTGCAATGTACTAGTAATAGTAATACAACTGATTACACTAAAATTCAAACATCATAATACCGCAACAAGGGAATTAGTACCTATACATTGGTAAAATAAATAGCGCAATCATGTAATTATATCACTTGAAAGTGGGAAAAAGTATTTAAAATGTATGATAACATTCCGTTTTTTTTTATCTCGAACCAGTCTAATCCATAACAATAACTAATAGCGAAGAACGAGGTATTTAAATCTATTATAATGACAAAATAATATAATGTAAGTAGGACTTTGGTTAGATGGATTTTAATTTTTAAAACAAATTATTTGATTGATACTACAAGTGAAATGTTATATTTATTTTTAAATTAGTTTTTGAAGCATCGGCAACTATTGCCATTAGCATTTTGTGGGGGGGGGGGGGCACCGTTGGTTTTAAGCAACGCGATTGTATGTAAAGCGAAGATTCGTCACTAAAAATCCGGGTGGTCACCCTTCTGGGAGCTAGCAAAGTAGCAACGCCGGACGATGCTTGGCGCAGCACACATTAGCGACTGCGGCCGATTACCGCCCCGAACTGTGTTTTACTTCAGGTGAGTTTTTCCAACTGAAATATCATTGACCAAAAATATGGTATATTTGAATTATTGACTGCGTAACCTATATTGTATTGTATTATAAGTTACAGCTCAAACAGTTTTTGGAATATTAAAATCGTTTCCTTTAAATTTAATAAACCTGTTGCCTAATGAATCAATTTTCTTTCAAAATTAATATCCATCTAAGATTTAACCTAATATCAAAGTTTAGCTGTTACATTTTTAAAAAGTAGCAACATTTATATTAACACGTTTCAGCGCACACGGAAGTGCATCGGTTAATATAAACCAAAAACTATTCATTGATCATTTATACGGACGATAACATTTCCAGATTAGACTAACAGAGTAATGCTTATTTATTTGTTACGCACGAGTCATCAAAATACCGTAATATCGATTTGCCTATATTTTTCTCCTTGAAACTCCATCGACTGCAATTTTCACTCCTCTTTAGAACTACATGTTTGTATATTAAACGATTCAGGTGTGTTTTGATTCCAAAACGAACGTGGAAAGTTTTCTTTTGTGGCTACCGTCTATTTATATTATATCTACACAACGATATGACATCCATATAAATGTATATAGGTATACTTTATATAGAATACCTAATTATTGAACTATCCTCTATCATTATCATTCATAACTCATTATAAAAATATGCATAAAGTATGAATTCGATGAACATTGGGGACAGGACTGCTCAATTGATATAAAGTCGTCGAGAAAATTTCTATCAAAATCAAAAATATATCTAGTGGCAAAAGACAAGATGATTTTATAATCTATATACAACTCCATCAACATTTTCGACCAGCACGTGTATCTCGAAAGAATAATTAATTTACCGAAGGTGTTAGAAAAACATAATCATAAAATTTCAAGTTGATTCAAATCCAAGTAATCGGGTAATCCCGGTTTTACATAAAACCGTCGACGAGTTTCGAGTGCGCGTTATCAACAATATATAATTATGTATAGCTGGTAACTATGTCGATAAACGGACATTAGCACGTTATTATAACTCATTATAGCCCGAAATATTATTATACGTTATACCTATGTTATATACGTTTTTTTTTTTTAATTTTGACGAATAGATATGTTTTTAGTTATTATTATTAGACACCTAATGACCTGGTACATGCTCATTACAGCACAGATGATGTAAGTCTCTCTTTTTATCTAAAATTAAATCATACCTGCAGTGATCTTGGAATGTCGGTAACTGCATGTCAACTTGTGTCATTGACAGTTATATATTAGACCGCGTACAATATAGTATAACGTACATGTGTCATACACTCATACATTATACAATTAATATACTATACTTGTATTATATGTGAATAATATAATATATACCAACAAATATATAAATTATAAATATATAATACAGCCAATATAGGTTTAGGTATGATATTAGTTTTATAATATGATATAATACAATATATATAATATGCCGCACTGACTATAGAAATAAAAATTCCGATTTTAAATTATATCGTGGCCGATAATTATTGTCTCTATTATAATATAATATCTCAAGTACCAGGTACCTATTACCTACCTATATTATGTGTGTATTAAACAGTTAATATTAAAATATAGTAATAAGTATAGCGTAGTTGTTATTATTATTAGCGTTCGATTAAATTCCGGGAACCGCCTTATCAAAAGACCTTTTGATAGGAAATTCAACAGATTCGCCTTTTTTGCATTGTTTGTAAATTAAATAAATATGAATCTTAAAAGTTAAAAGTGATAATATATTTATGCAAATACAAGTTAAATACGAATACCATTCATTCTTAAGTCAACAAAATACACGAAATTCCGCCAAAGAGTTATTTACAAATAACTAATAGTACACACATTTTAATTAAACACGCGTAGTTTTGTTTGTACGATGTACATTCAATTTTTATTTAGCGGTGGAAATTGTTTCAAAGTAAGGTTTTAAAATATTGTGAGGTTGTACTTCTCCTGAGTTGAAACATTCATATCCCGTCAAATTGGCTTTTAAAACAATATTTTGAAAAAAACAAATAACAATCAATATTGATGCAATATATCACAAATCATTTTTTACTGGCTACAGACTTATTGACATGTCAATAATGTATCGAAGTTTAACTATAGTCGGAGAGCGTGAGATTTTATAAAAATGATGTACAGCAGTGGTGGATTACTGAAGGATAAAGTGAGATATTGCATACTTCTATAATATCTCTACTGCAATAAGATGTATTTTCAGTTTAATATTACTTTATCAAATTTGAAAAATGTTTTTATACTTTTAAATTTTCAAATTGTCTTAAAGTCACTCAACAGTCCCAACAGTCCCAACATGTCCCACCACAAGTGAGGAGAAAACTATTTTGCTTAATAGGCACGAAAAAAAAATAAGATAATAGGGGAAACAAAAAAATATATTATGATACAATTAAGCAGAAAAAAATATTAGCCCAGCAAACGTTAGTTTGTTGAACATAAAAAATGCCTCTGAAGGGAAATCGGTGTACCTACCTATATATTCTAATTCAAACAATTCTAATCACATAGATCTTTATCAAACATTTAACATTTTTAATGCTATAATTATGAATTTTGTAGTTTGGAATTTCGATACTCTGCCTCATCTCGTATTATAAGTTCACGAGCATGGTTTACAGCATAATCATTTTAGGCACCAAGGACATTAATAATACATATATACATTATACATATACATTAAGTTCATATTTGTAAGCAATTAAATTAAAATAATTTAATTTGCTTGATTTTCCTATTACATTTGTTAATAAATATTTATAATGAGTTTTGGTTACGTACTCCTTTAAAATTAGTTCTTGTTATTACATATTTGTCTAGCAACTTTTAGTCAAAATCAGTCAAGTAATTAAATGTAAAATGAGTCTTAAATTAACTGCACGTCACTATTATAAATTCAACATTCATGGGAAAAAAAATAATTAAAAAGTATATAGGACCTATGATATTATGTTATGTAAGTTTGTAAAAATGTTTTACATTATATAAAACCATTTTTAATTGCTAAAATATAATTACCTACTCATTAATTAATATAATTTTAGAACATTTAATTAAGCAACAAAAAAAGTAAGTCATGCTTGTTTTCACGTAATTAATTTTTAAATAAAATTGAAACATAAACATTATTGGATATAAAACAAGTTAATTAAATTATTTTGAAGGGCGTTTATGTACCTATTTTGTATACAAATTTTAAAACTCATTAACAAAAAAAAAAAAAATGAAAATGAAAAACAAGTTTTAAATTATATTTAAATTTGATAAAAAGTTTGCATTTTTAATGTCTCACTAGTTATTCATCGGTAAAAAGTATAAACCGTTCAAAATCGAGTTGTGCAATTCCTTTAGAAACTACTCGGATGTATGCGTACATGTATGATTGACAGGCGACGGAAACGCCCCTCGGCCTACTCCAATAGGTACACCGGTTTTTCGAAATTGACAGATTTGTTATTCCACACATCACACGTAATGTTACTGGCGAATAAATGTGTGAATTCGTTTAGGAGGACATCACACCTGAATAATACGCCGTCTCCATCTGCAGTGTACAACATAGCGAATTTGCGTACAGAAGTTTGTGCTATATTAGCTATAATATTAGACTGAAATAGCGAGTTTAATTAAAGCAACAGAAGAAAAATGTCCATGCTTGACAGAAGTGTATATTTTAGGGGGGGACCCTGAATCTGTATTTTGTATGATGTGAACATCTTAATTTATCCTCCTTATCATAATAGAATGGAAATTGAAATGAATCAAATATTTTACGAAGTAATACTGGTAGAGTGAAATATCGAGTTACCCCTCCCCTAGAGGCTAGAAAAAATACTAAATACGCCATTGGTGTATGAACGCTTGTTTTTTACGATATTTTACTATTCAATTGAGCTATGTACATTTTTAAGTTGCAATATTTTTTTTAGTTACCTATTGTTTGCTTCAAAATTAAAATACAATATTTTTCATACTACCACAGAATATAATATTCTTGTCTCTAAGCTTGACAATAGGGTGTAATATAATAAAAACTTATTAAAGTTTCACAACACAAAGTTATTGGTTCTGCCTGAACACAAATTTGTCATGTTGTGCGTTTCTAAGACAGAGGCGATACATACTGCGAGAGATGTCATTTTAAGCTAATCGATAACTTCAAGTGTATTATTATTGTCGAATGAATAAATATATCACGTGCGCAAATTATTGTCTATTTCTGAGAATACCTACATTCAGTTGTAGGTAAATAATCTACTGGTCACCAACACAAGTGCTCCTCAATATAGTTTTTATATTCGAATAAATAATTGGTCTCACGATAAGTAACGTCTATCGTTTTCAAAAGCTTAACTGTCTACTATAACTGGCATGTGAATACCCGTAAACACTTATCATACGGTTGCCACATGTTCGTTTGTTATTTTACTTAAATATCCCAAAGCTAAGATCCACCAACACTCGACACACAAAAGTATTGTTGTATTGATTCAGTGGCTTACAATAATTTGTTAACATGTTTCCTCGTTATACAAAAAAAAAACCCTGTATCTACCTAGGCTATGTAAAGTTTATACAGTATTAGTGTTCATTTCATAAAAATGATACAAGGACGAATTTTAGGTTATGAATATCAAGCAAAGTTGGGAAAATTGTTGTCCAAGTAACTCGGATGTACCTCTTCATATGTATTTGAATGCATTTTCACAACTATTTTTCTAATAATATGTTTAATTTAATATAATAATTGAAAAACATTCGAATACATTTTTGTTTGAATAATTATTGTAAAGAAAAAATTTCAATAAAGTTGTATTTAGAATATTATTTAGATAACATTTTATTCGAATAATGCCCTACTCCAAGGGGTCTTTGACCTTTTAATAGGCAGCGGGCCGCATTCGCAATAAAAACATGTATTAATAATTAAAAATATATTCAAAAATACATGCTATGCTTAAAATGTGTTCGGAGGCCTATAAATAAAGACAAGTTGGGCCATGGGTTGAAGACCTTTGTCCTACTCAGATGAATACGACTAAACTGTTATAATGCCATATCATATGCATATAAGCATATTGATAGGCGAAAGTCAATAACAAAGAAAATGAAGAAAGTCAAGAAAAATTCAACAGATAAATAGGCCATTTTATTTTATTCCCAAAAAGATAAATTTCTCAAAAAATATGTTTTTTTAAAACTTTTTAATATTTAAACTTAGGCATAAGATATTATGTTTGCAATTTGTAAAATAGGTTTATTAAATATACCTAGATTAATGTGATGTGTAGAATAGGTATTAGAAAAATTGAGACCGGAGAGGGGAAGTTGTCTATTATCATCCATATAAATCCATTGTTTGAAAGCTTAATCAATAGTAAATATTTAACAAATAATTTATTAATTTAACAATGACATGTTTATCCAACGTTCCTAGCAATATATTTTATTTTAAATTTTATCTGAAGTTAGTGAAATATCAAAAATATATACTCACAAAAATGTTCTAACCATATGGTTCTTAAACCATTGTTAAAAGAGATTATTTTTCAGTAAAATTAATTTTTGGTTTTAAGTAGAGCTTAGGTACACAATTGTCTTCAGCTCTGTAGAGTAGGTTCAAGTTTTTAAATACTTTGTCTCGAGTAATAAACAAAAATAATAATTATAACGAATAGTTTTAAAGCATGTATACACTAGCGACCGTTTTTATTTTTTGTCGTAGATACACTCATCGCCATTATGGTCTCGACAGAATAAAATAAACACAATTTATACGTCTTTGAAAATGGCTCATTAATTATGTCATAATATACATTATAATTTATTAACATTTTACTAACTTTTTTAAATGGTTGCGATGTCTAAAGTGTCTTATTTAATTTTCCTAAAATATACATTGGCATACATATTATATGCAACTATGCGCGAGTATATTATAAAAACAACGTCCATTATTAGTACCATTATTTTGTGATTTAGTTGTTTTACAAATAAGTTTTTCTACGTTAAAGAGGTTCATACATAATTAAAAACAAATAGTCAATGACAGTTAAGCAATATAGCAATATATATTAAGCTTAACAGTTAAGATTGTGTATAAGACATATTTATTTAATATTTATTTGTTTTAGTTTTTTAGAATAGGAATCATCTAATGTGATGCTACTATATAGTGCTTAATAGATGATTACTTAACATTAAAGTAAATTATTATTCATTCTAGTGTTTGCAAGTCCGTCGTTAAATATTTTCCGACCTAAAGTGGACATTTTAATGCCGTTCTTCTTTACCAATATTTATTCAATTTTTCCGCCTTCGGTTTCTTTAAAATTTCATCTCGCCCTAAAGCAACGCATAGCTTGTGCCCTAGCGACGGACCCTGCAAGTGCCAGTGATAACACAATACGATTTAAAGTAACAAGAGCATACAAAAAAAGATATATTTTAATAATAATAGGAAAAAAAAACGATATCAGCAAAAATTATATAAAATCATTATAATATTATAGTGCAATTAAGTTAGTTTAGTATCGATCTAGTACTTTTACCTATATTTAAACGATTTACCGATATTATATATTTATAGATTATAATAATACTAATGCGCTATTAAAAAACCTAACAATATTGAGAGAGAGACAATATTATTACGGGGTTCGTAATCGAACGGATCGGTCGGATATTGATCAATACAAACATAATAAATATTATATAATACATTTATTATTGTTATCGTATAATATCTGGGGCAAGTTTGCATTCGACCGACATGCGCAGAAAACCCCGCCGCCCGTATTATAGCAATATGCATACACGTATTATGTTATATTATGTATTTTATTAGGCATTGTGTTTATTGGCAGCGGTAATTTTTTTATTTAAACACATTATCGAATTGGGTCGTTTTGGAAAATGTGCGGGCATGATGGGGGCTCGTCGACATTAAAAATAACAATAATAATAGACAATATAATCACTCACAGTGCGTCGGCTATTTATATTGATTTTCGGGGAAACCGTGTCCCCGCCACGGCCGAAACCGCTCTGCGTGCAAGTACAATAATGACGTAAATATCGTACACATAATATATGTATACATATTGGCGGGGGCGACGTCGCGTCGCGGTGGTCGCGCACATCGGTAGCGCCGTCCTCGCCGTCGTCGTAGCCGCAGAGGACGGGGTGTAGCACACTGTGGTGACCTGGTTTTTGGTAACAGTGACCTAAATACACGTTTGTTTATGCACGTGGAAAATGAGCATTGTACAAAACGAAATTTCCCAACTAAACGATATATTATTACTACGAGCTGTACGTTGGTGGTACCTGTATAATAATATAAGTCATAAGTGGTATGCGCTATAATATAGTGCTATGGTAATTGTAGGTATCTACATAATTATTATTATGTTATACCAATAATACGCAAATATAAGCACTGTTTTACAACGAGACCGATTTAATGCGCGTGAGTACGCAACCGTTTGAAAATACAAGTATGCGTAGTTATAATAATAATATGTTGTATAATATTTCGTGAACATACATCATACTGTATGTAAATTATTTAATTTGAAACAAATTTACGAGTTGCTTAAACACTATATTGTATTATGTTCTTCAGATAAACTTTACTTTTGTACCTATATAGGTGCCTACGGGTATTACAATATAATAAAAGATAACACGTTATACTTTTAAACAAAATGTACTTATACAATAAACAAAATCATTAAAAATGTCATTAAATTGTTATAAATCGTTACATTATATTGTTTTTTTTTCATCGTTATGTGTAAACAAGTTAATTATTAACTTAAATGTATAAACGTTAAGTATTTTTTTTTTCGTTAAAAGAAAATGGTGTACTATGATACAGTAAATAGTAAATATAATTGAATTTATCAAAATAATATTATCAATACCAGTTTAATTTAATGCCTATACTTATATAATATGTATTTTATTTAAACGGATTGAACAACAGAAATATTTTTAAATGTATAAGTTATGGTTAAAATAGCGTACGGCCATCTCAAAAGACGAGAGTGGAAATAAGAGGGCAATTATAATATACCTATAGAGATCAATTCACTCTTTTCACTCAAAATTGAGCCCTAGGCCCTAGGGTCGTCATAGGTATGTAAATGGTGATTGTTGTGACTTGTGTCTTAAGCTATAATATATAACTGATTAAGTACTACCTAAAATAGTAACTACTAACTCGGAACCTATATTTATATTAATTTTTCAGTAGATACTCCTAAGCACAATATTTTTCTTTACTTAAAAACTTATATGACAATAATATATCAATTATATAATATGTATTACATTTTTTAGGTTATAATTATAACAATCGTTCATCAAAATGACAACCAACTATACATTTAATTTCATATAAATATGTTAATTTGCGTAAAAATTTAATTTATAGTTGTTTTTTCTAATATTCAATATCAAATATTTTAAGTACAGTGTACACATAATTATAGGTAACGTAACATAAACGTTATACGTCAAAGTTATACAAATTATTTAAAATTCAATAAAATAATTTGTTAGACTATGTGTATTTTAAAATATAAAATTGAGCATCTACCTATAAAATATAAATACAAGTTACAAGATGTAACTTACAACTAATTTTTCTGAAGGGTTCTATCACTGGATGGCGTCCCTTATCCTGAAATTCTTATTATATTATACTGTTGTTGTACATACCACATTTACTTATTGTGTTTTTTAATATAGATTGTAAATTTTCAAAAAAAAAAAAAAAAACAACTAATTTTTATAATAAAATAGAATAATAATATACAATTTATTGTTCCTATGTATTATGCAATGTTAAAGAAAACCATATTGTAGTAAATATAGTTTAGTTTATCAAAGTAATATTATCGTCATTCTATTTTTATGCTGTAATTAACATACTCAGAAATTCAACTTGTGTCAAACGTATCGCTTATATTATACACAATACATAATATTACACATGCATTAAATTGTACCACATTAGGTTTTATCATATAGCAATACTTTCAACTGTAAAATTGTAAATACAAATATTTATACTTGCGGATAAAAAATCAAAATCAGTACCTTGGAGGTTGGAATACATTTTTTAATATTAATGTTTTTAATAATTTATTGCAGTTTGAAAGAAGACCAATTTGAGATTTAATTAGAATACTTAAATATACGACAACAATATGGTCTTTGACAGCATAGTCTTTGACACGAAACTATAAAAACCACAGTGCCGCGTAATGTAGAAAACTGTTTGTATAACCGCTACTGTAAGTACAAAAATCAAAACCCACATAAAAAAATGGAATAATTCTTTATTGTGGTTATACAGAATAGTTTTAAACAAGACAATGGCTTCTATTACATTTTGATTACCTATTTAATCAAACCACCTCGTTAAAATTGTCTATACAGTTTACAGGAAAATAATGAAAATATAATTTTATATTCTGAAAAATGATATAATATTGGGTAGTATTTAGTTTATATTAATGCCCTAATGACATTACTATATTACCTACCTACTTGATTTAAATGTCCATTATAGTTACATAGTTATATTAGTTACTTACAACACTTGGTAACTATTGTCCTCTTTCTATAATTTTAGGTATACCTACATCGAGTTTACACGTTGAAATCCATAACAGGAATCTAGAAAAAATATAAAGGGAACTATTTGATAATTCGGTAAAAATAATTATTAATTACAGACTTAATGTCTCTAAATAAAGCCTTCGATTATTATTAGTGTAAATAGGCAAGTATATTATTAATTAATATAATAAATTATTACACTTGCGTATTAAAATATCTACCAACAAATAACGGTAAAATATTGTTCCATATAATACTTGGCTAGATTAAAATTGTATATGTTCTATAAATATTATAGTAAATAGAAACGTGCTGGACGGGGGCAATATCCGGACGAACATCTTACGCAATAATACGAAACTCTCGGTCACCGATGTTCAACGTCATACGGAAACATTTTGAAAATTTCACGACCAATTAAGATTGGTTTATTTTTGCTTTGCACTCGGCGTGTACACTGCACAAGGTTGTTAAGTAGAGCCCGTCAGTCATACCTTTCCGCCCTTCTCACTGCTCCACAAACCGAAATTTACTAATTACCAATAATACATAATATATAAACGCGTATGTTGCAGTGTATGTGTATAATGTATACGTTGCTCGTATGGGTTTTAAAATAATAAGAATCAACGGCCATTAGCAACGAACGGGTTGTCGAAAAAAACAAGACAGACGTGATGTAAATCTGAGGAATGTCGCTGCTGATCGTCATCGATAGATACATAGTGTTTTATTTCATAAAAAAATAGCGGCACCGCGGCCATAAAATCAAGAGGAGGAGTAGAATGACATGAAAATATAATAAATAGATCTTTATCTCACTAGTTTCCAATCGTAAGTATGGTGAACCCTTATAGTTTCATATTTGTATGGTACATGCGAGACTGACAACAAATTCGAAACCTATATAGTATACTGTATATATACATATATTATTATGAATCTATTATACAATTATTATAGTTTGTCAACGTAAAATTATTATATAATAATGTGTGCTATTATGTATTTATTGTGGTAAACGGGTAAAGACTAAAGACCTAATTTGGTATGCGCCGCATATATATGTATAATAATATAATGTTTAACTGAAACAATTTTTTTTTTAATCAATACAATATAACGTATTGTTTATATAATGTCATAACGGGCGATAAGCGCGTTTAATGTTGTTTTGACTTTTTGAGACATTCAAAAATGGCAAAATAAAAATGTATCTGTATTGGTTCTTAAGTGTCAGCTACAGTTCTCCATCGTGATCAATTGAGTTTGATTGCAAATCAAAATGAAATCCTATTAGAAGAATGCCTAGGTACGTCGTGGTTGTACAACCAACCGGATTGTTTCACTGAATTCACACATGAAATACGTACTAACATTTCCTTCCGGTATAGGTAGATACTTATATAGGTAGTATGGTTACCTTTATTACAGCAGCGATACACGAGAGTACGAGCCTGTTATTTAACTTACGAGCGGACAGAAATTAGAAATACATGTTTAAAAATTGTATTTTTTAGTAAGTCTTATTTTACTAAAAATTCATAAACGATTTTATCGTTTTTTACCGGAAAAATAAACAAAAAGTGTTTAGTTAATACTTAAAAATAAATAAATATTCATTCATACAGTTTTATGATGTAATTTATATTTATTTTTGCATCATTCATTCATAATTCATATACATTAACGATATTATTTTATTAAACTTGTGCTGGTGGCCAACAGAAATAATAATACACGAGTTGTCCATTACCTATAAAGCGTTCATCGTTTTTCCTATCTTCTTTTTCTGATTTTGAAATGCCACCGCGTTAAGTTGTGTAACCATTATTACTATTGTTTATGTTAATTTATTAAGATTTTCATTCAATATTTGAACAGTCTACTCTATCGTAATGATTTACATTTGGGCCGTTTATGTAAAATGTGTTAAATACGAATTTTCGATGTTATTAAAATAATTATCGAATACTATTATTACCTTGGTAACCTAATTATGTTTTCGAATTTAAAGGTATTTTAAGTAATAAATAAATTATGATTTTACAATAAGTAAGTAAGTACTTATATTATGATTGATAGTTGAAATTAAAAATAATTTTCTGAATTTGCCTATTATTTTGTATAAGCAGCTATCCCAAAAAATGAATGAAATGTTTTTTATGTGTGTGTATTTTATTAGATTTTTAATTTATAAAAATAAATTAAATTGTATTAAAATATAATAAACAAAAAAAGTTATTTAGCTCTAGTCAATTAAAATATGTAATCCAATTATTTTTTAACTATAAAACTATTATTGAATTTATTAAACTTTAGAAAGTTTACTAGTTAATAAAGTAGTGAATCAAAAACGTTTAAATAAAATAGTTTACTTTAAGTTCAAAAAAAATTATGTTTATTTTGTTATTGGTACATAATAATATGCTATATTTGTAATTTAAAGCGTACAACTTTAAAAATAATATCATAAAAAATTACCCGTAAATAATGAACTTCATGTTTTTCGTTAATTGTATTTTTTCTACATTTAATATTTTCCATCCAAAATCATTAAAAAAATCACGTGCTCCATTGTACAATAACGTATAAAATACAATCTGTATATACACCGCGATAGGAAATTTAAATAGGAACGTACGACAGCGAAGAATGAAAAACTGCAACAAACTAATCTCAGGAATAATAACAAAAAAAAAAATGACTGCATTTTTATGAACTTTTAACTATATTAAATACCTAGTATCTCAATGGTATACACATGATAACATGTAAATATATAAGTATTAAAATTTGCTCATTAGTTAATTAAAATTCTGATCATATAACAACGAATTAATTTATAATAAAATACAATGCTCAATAAACCTAACTTAAATAATA